>NC_059302.1:13842666-13845166 GCF_017591435.1 Portunus trituberculatus | reverse complement strand
GAATCATAACACCCTTACTGAAATTATTTCTTTTGAAAACCACACACACACAAAAAAGTGAAAAGATGGCTATGACACTAACTACCCCACTAAGCAATGAATATTTCTTGATCATATGAATAGTAAATGTGAGCCTAAAGGTAATAGATGTTGCGCACGTAAGGATAAGAGACAGGTACATAGGAGAGTAATTAGAGTAGACGCAGAACAGCGCCACCTCCCATGTATACCGCCAGCTGCAAGTTAAGACAAGGAACAGCGCAAAGGAGAATAAACGTACAGAAGCCAGAACACCGCCTCCTCTCCTGTTTCCCGCCAGCTACACAAGAGAAAGTTCACGAAAGATACCAAGGTACTGCCATCACGTCTGTGTCCCGCCACCGGCACGTGGGGACAAGATAAGTGAACCCTAATGTAACCGCCACCAGCCCTGTTTGCCAGCTGCACTCAACAGCCCCCACGCCGCCGCGACTCCCACTGAGTTTTAGATGCTGGGGGCTGTCTTCTCTATTACACCCATTACCCCCTTCTGATAGCGTGGGTTTTAGTACATCTAAGATAAAATATGATAAATGGAAGCTGGCAATAAACATAGTGAAGAGATAGAGAAAAACACAAGCTGAAATGGTATAGTAGCCCATGAATATTACATTTTCTGTCAATAACAACGTCTCTTTGATGCATAACTTCTTTAAACATCAATAACCACAGCATAATTTCATTAGATTGTATTTAATTTTCATATTACTTACTCCACCTCTGATTGTGATCAGTATTGTTCTGGTTCTAAAACATTATTTATCTTTAATTATAAGTGCCTTCATGTATACAACAATTGGTCACGTCTGATCATCACGACTCCAAACATTAATATAGCCCGTGTGGTCGTTGTTTGGCTCATCACCAAACAATGAAGCTTCACTTCCTAACTGCGTAACACCGCTGTTGCACTATAATATATATATATATATATATATATATATATATATATATATATATATATATATATATATATATATTTTTTCTTTATTTCTAGTTGGTTTGTGCCTTTCGTCCTGCTGCAACTATAATTCACTAATAGATCTAACCTTTCCTGTGGCGGTGAGTCAAGACTGGGTCACCCAGCTCATCTATTGCTCTATCGTATGAATACGAGTAACTCTTCACTGATGAGCCCAAGAAATCCTTGAGTGGCTATCACGATCTCAGACCCACGCAATAAACGGGACCACTGGGAAGGACAGAAAACTAGGAACAAGTATAGTAAGGCTGTAGATTGCATCTTAAATCTGACTGGGTTAGAAAGACATCAGAGAGAGAGAGAGAGAGAGAGAGAGAGAGAGAGAGAGAGAGAGAGAGAGAGAGAGAGAGAGAGAGAGAGAGAGAGAGGTAAGCATAGGAGCGTCACTCAAAGCAATCTCCAAAGCTGTGGTTTGCTGATCCTAGTCTGATTTTCCTACCCTGTCCTATCTCCTCAGTGCTGCTCCTGCACCAAGGAAGGTAAAGAGAGAGTTTCTCTTTAGTTTCCTTGCCATGCACTCACCCAGGCGGAGGTGCCTCGAGCACTACACTTCGCTAAATTCAAAGTAAAAGGACAACACACACACACACACACACACACACACACACACACACAGCCAGGTAGCTCAGTGGTTAGAGCGCTGGCTTCACAAGCCAGATGACCTGGGTTCGATTCCCCGGCCGGGTGGAGATATTTGGGTGTGTCTCCTTTCACGTGTAGCCCCTGTTCACCTAGCAGTGAGTAGGCACGGGATGTAAATCGAGGAGTTGTGACCTTGTTGTCCCGGTGTGTGGTGTGTGCCTGGTCTCAGGCCTATCCGAAGATTGGAAACAATGAGCTCTGAGCTCGTTCCGTAGGGTAACGTCTGGCTGTCTCGTCAGAGACTGCAGCAGATCAAACAGTGAATTACACACACACACACAGAGAGAGAGAGAGCAGCATTACAGATGTACCAGCAACAATGAACAGTGTGGTGGTAGTAGTGGTGACGCCAGTAATTCCCTTAATGGTTGCTGCCATGTATGGAGAGTAGCGGACTGTCTGGGGTGGCGATTCTCTCCTGCCTGCCTGTGTGTGTGTGTGTGTGTGTTCGGCCCGCGGACCTTACCCACCGCCTTATATTTACATTATCGAAATGAATTTAGTTGATAATCCTGAAAACTGTCCTGTCTTCACCACCACCATTACAACTATCACCACAGTCACCACCATCACTTTCCCGCAGCAAGCAAGGCAGAGTGGCTCCTCACTGTTAACCGCCCGTGACCCCAGACACCAGCAGTCTGCACACCTTGGCAGTATCATGGTGCACATTTTTCTATATGGAGACTGCACGTTTTGTATCGCTGCACAGGTAATCCCCATTATACATATATACAGAACGATCACAAGAGTTTGCCTCTCACTGGCAGAATACAGAGGTAAAGATGCCAGGGAATACTGTCTCTCTGTCTGACAGCTTTGCTTCAAAACTCACTG
>NC_059302.1:13815166-13832666 GCF_017591435.1 Portunus trituberculatus | reverse complement strand
CATGACACACAAAAAGCTGGTCTTTCATAGGTAACGTGACCCAGATCAGCAAGCCGCCCTCCTCGATAGTGGTAAGCCACCAAGTTTGTCCTACCTCATACTCGCAGGTTATGTAAACTCCGTCTGTTATTTGAGGATAATAGGGAACGAAACTTATTTTTGGTTTTACTGGGAAAATACGAGCGGGAATTCTGTGCAGATCTAAATATACCTCAGAAAGCAAGAATTAAAACCAATATTTTACCCAAGTGGAGAGAGAGAGAGAGAGAGAGAGAGAGAGAGAGAGAGAGAGAGAGAGAGAGAGAGAGAGAGAGAGAGAGAGAGAGAGAGAGAGAGAGAGAGAGAGAGAGAGGAAGGTGAATGTAATAGGAAACAAAACTAATTCTCAGTAGTAAAGAGAAATACAAGCAGGAGGTCCGTGTAGATCTCAATATATCTTACGGAGAAGGAATTAAAATCAATGCTTTACTAATGCGATGAAAGACAAAATGAAAAAAAAAGAAAGAAAAGAATGTTAATATATGTTAATTCATTACCAACTATAACGAGAAATACAAGTAGGAATTCTGTATAGTTCTCAACATGTGTCAGAGAGAAGAAAATAAAGGCAATGTTTTTATTTTTGGTGCGAGTAGAGATAGGAAAAGAACATGACAGCAGAAAATCATCAAATTAAGACCACTTCAGCGCAAGCCAAGGACCAAGGCATGAGGCAAGCACCGGGTAACACGTCTCCTGCCACTGCTGTAAGAACTCTGAGCTGCCTGAAGGTGGAGAAGGACCATTTCAAGAGAGAGTTATGGGAGCAGATTGACGTGTAGTGGCAGAAGCAAATGATGCGTAAGGGGTATATCAAAGACAAGCTTCTCTTCAGTCGTGACTTGTTAGTACACACGCGAGAAACTAGTGGGATGTAATTCAAGAAAACGGTTAATGGCGCAGAACCACAGAAACATCAGATTATAAGAGTAGATACAGGAAGCCATCACACTTACACGTGACCCTCTCTGCATAAAATATAGATAAAGATAACGCCGTATCATAAATGCATCTAATCTTCTTTAAACACTCTCTACTGACAACAATAACGACCTGACTACTGAGTTTATTCTGTCATCTGCCAGTCTATTAGGGAACACATTTCTTACTGTCTCTACTAATTTCAACTTTATATCAAACTTGAACATTTTACTTCTTGCCCTGCCTTAATGACTAACCCTAGGCACCTTGTTTACAGTGGTTTGGTCTCCGCTGCTACACTAGGTTAGGAGTTAAAGGAGTATCATTTTCTTTAACTATCGAAATGATGTGTTTCTTACATGTTATGTCAAGTGATCAGAGGGTATATTTACCATGCCTTTTATCTCAACACGTATGCGAATCAGAATAATAGCCGTGGTCAGCAGTCGAGTAACTCTCTCCACTCCCTCCCCCTGTGTTTTATGTTCTCCTTCAGTCGTAAGAGCTCTGATCAGCTGGCAATCCACACACAAAACCTGACACTTCGTAGATTCTTGGCAGATCATATAAGACTGACGGAAAATGTAAATCTCTACGGCAGAATAAGCAAATGCAATTGGTTACTCAACTTGTGACGGTGACTGTACAATACCTGATTAGTGTCAACATTACAAATAATTACAGGTGAGTGACGGGCATCAGGTAAAGCTGTGTTGGGTTGCCTTTCCTTACAATCTTAAATATGACATTACTAAACCACCTACCTCTTACCACTACGAAAATACGGTCTTTCCTGCATAGTATGTGATAACTGATATTTTCCATATATTTTTCCTTTAAGAAGTGTTGCTTTGATGATAGTGATTGGCTGGACTGTAAAGGTGAAAAAACGCAGACAAGTTGGAATTTGGCTGAGGGAAAAGGTTGATATCCGTTGTTTCCACACGTGCCGAGCCTTAATTGTGGTGTGGCAGCCTTGAGAGTATGCAGATTACAACGGCCGTGTTTGTCTCGCCCGGCGTGGCGTTGATGAAGCTCGCGATGACAGACAGACAGACAGGCAGATTGTAAGATAGAGAAAGACAAAGCCAAGACTGTGTGTGTGATATGGCTTGATGATGATGATGATGGTGATGATGATGGAAGTGGTGCTAATGGTGATGACAATAGTGTCAATAACATGAAGGGCAACAACAATGACAACAACAATAACAACTACAACAACAATTACTACTACTACTACTACTACTACTACTACTACTACTTCTACTACTACTATTTCTATTACTACTTTACTACTACTATTACTATTACTACTACTACTACTACTACTACTACTACTACTACTACTACTACTACTACTACTACTACTACTACTACTACTACTACTTCTACTACTTCTACTACTACTATTTCTATTACTACTTTACTACTACTATTACTATTACTACTACTACTACTACTACTACTACTACTACTACTACTACTACTACTACTACTGCTACTACTACTACTACTATCCAAAAACTCCTCCTCCCTTTTCCTTCCTCCTTCCCTTCATCATCAATGGATAATGTCATTTCCCTCACTTAGCTTTTTTTTTTTCAGCTCATTAAAATCCCACAACATCAAAACAGTCGACATGAAAGAAACAACACTCAACTCACGCCGAAATTAGCGGTAAAATATTTCCATGTCAAAATATTCGTGCTATTACCATCGTTTATCTCCTGTTTTTCACAAGTAATTAACATTGCATAAATTCGTCAACACTTTACCCAGACATGACACCATCATACGCTTGAAAATACATGATCCATTTGTCCATGTTCTGAAACGCTTTGCTCTTTAATCACGAATATTTGCAAAGGCCACAGACATGATTCACTGAGTTCTGTTTTTTACTTGTGAATAGTGGAGAAATTTTATTAATCTGTTACCACAACTGTTAAATCTTCCCTAACGAGTCGTGTTTCTTCAACTATAATATTTTGAACGTAGTGGAGATACGCCGCAGATACGTTTCAGCGTATGGACCAATATCTGACTGGTTTCAATACTCGCGGGGAGTGTGAAGAGGGCTGTAGGTGGGGAGTGTCAAAGGGGAAAGGGATTGTGTTCAGAAATTTGGTTCTTCTCACGAGGCAAAGAAGTGGACGGAGGCAATGTATTCTATTCCCTGTTATTATTTAGAAATTAATTAGTCTATCAGTTTTACTAATCTAATTTGGCTATCTTTGAATAAGAGACTCGCTTATCTCTGAATTGATTTTTGTAGCTATTCTTATTTTTGGTGGTGGTAGTGGTGGTGCTACTACTACTACTACTACTACTACTACTACTACTACTACTAGAACTACTACTACTACTACAACTACTCCTATTACTACTACTACTACTACTATTACTACTACTATTAGTATCATTACTACTACTACTACTACTACTACTACTACTACTACTACTACTACTACTACTATAGTTACTTGAACAACACAACAACAACAACAACATAATTGCG
This sequence comes from Portunus trituberculatus, assembly GCF_017591435.1. Lineage (NCBI taxonomy): Eukaryota > Metazoa > Arthropoda > Malacostraca > Decapoda > Portunidae > Portunus > Portunus trituberculatus. The sequence goes on along the minus strand of NC_059302.1, from coordinate 13,829,185 downwards.
AACCAAGCAGGAATGCAGGAATGCAATAGTACTAAGAGTTACGGCAGTGACGTGGCGGGCAGTGTGTGTGGAGACAATAATAGCGATGATAATGACACGTTCTTAGTGGTAGTAGCAGTATGAGCGGTGGTGGTGATAGTAGTGGCAATGCAGTGGCAGCGGGGGAGAAATTTACGCGATGGTGTGCAATTAAACGTTCTGGGAAGCGGAGACAATTACGTTGATCGCGGTGTTATGGGCGTGTCTCACTGGCCTGATGAGCGGCGCACGGCTACACGAGGTAATTACCAGGTGTGTGTCAAGGGTACGGCTATACTCCTACTGCGCTGATTGGTCGAATAACTCTTATTAAACAGGTAGAGACACGTGGAAAGGAAGAAAAGGTGGTGGTGGTGGTGGTGGAACAAACCAATGTGAAATAAACTAGGATCTCCCGTGCATTTCATAACCTTCTATCCTCCATGAAATACAATGACATGCAAAAAACATTCCAGGACAGTCTAGAAGCAGACAAGACGCTTTCCTTTCCCTCCCGCTGCTGCTTTTCCCTCTGACACACACGTCTACTTTGTAATTCAATTCTAAGAAGTTTGACCTCGTAAGTTAGGATAATTTACGCGAAAACTGAGTTTATTGAATGACACCGCGGCTACCAGCGGAGAGGTCAGAGAGGAAGTGCTTCACCTACTCAGTTTTACTGCCTAATCTCTAATGGCAACCTGATTCATTCGTCCCCATGAAAAATGAAGTTGAAATTCAAATGCATTCACACCATATTCAGTGTTTCTCGGAGAAATTCATAATTGGTTGGCAAGGAACATACAAATTACTTTTTACTATGCTATGAATATTAACAAGCAGTAGCTGTGTTAACAATGGCAGACACGACCATCAGTCTTGGCGAGAACACGAGGCTGCCGCCTTCCTCACCTACTCTCCTCTTTAATGTAGATACCTGTCAGATAAATTTCCCCAATGAACATTCCATCTACTGGATCATAATTTCCTGCATGATAAATTTGGTTAGGTAACGTGGATTACGCTGGGAATTCATTAAGGAGGAAGTAAATTTGCATTAAATTTAAATGGAAGAATCATCGTGGGTGGAATGAATCTGGCAGAATTTACACCGAGGCTCTCACTACTATTTAACCCGGACATGTGATTACTGGCAGCCCGTTCTCCGCCACGCTACAACACCTTTATTTAGTGAGCAGTACAGACTACATCACCACACCAAACCACTCACCACCATCACCGCCACACGCAATGATACGCCCTTACTACTTATCACTAAACATTTCACCACTTTTTTTCCTGTCACGGTAAAGATGAAGGGAAGGGAAGAAAGGGAAGTGAAGATGCAGTTTATCTTCCTCGCTCCGCCCCTTTCTTAATTTTCCACATTAATGGTGATGATGGTAGTGATGGTAATGACGATTGTGGTATAGTAATGATAGTAATAAAGATGATAATGAAGATGATGATAATGATGATGGAAACTTGCGAAGTGATGCTCAAATATCAGTCACTCTTTAAGAACACTTACCGAACGAAAATATCTGATACAGTTTACTTTCAAGAAGAACGAGTAACATGAATCAAAACTCTTCCGTCCTACATTTCTATCTTTCCTGGAGCGGCTGTTGAGAGTATGGAGGTTAAAATGCACTCGTGATTTCCTGAACTACAAAACATAAGCAGGCAAGAAGCAGATGAGTGAAACAAGGGACAGAAGGACACAGGTGGTGGAGTGAGAACCCTGTGTGGCTGGGAGTGTAAGAGGACAGTATATATGTGTGTGTGTGTGTGTGTGTGTGTGAGGTCCTGCTCCCGTGTACACTTCTTTCTTGACACACACACACACACACACACACACACACACACATTCTCTCTCTCTCTCTCTCTCTCTCTCTCTCTCCCCTACTGCGTCGTCACTAATAAATTGCCGCGTCACATTTCTTCCTGTGCCAGTAGTGTCAACAGAATGTCTTCTTTCTTACACTGCACACACCACAATAAAAAAAAAAAAAAAAGCGGACTACCTCTGTATCTTCATATTACTGAACAATTTTCTACTGTCGCCTGCGGTATTTTAGAAAACCTTCGCCCGAGCCAAGTCCCTCTCTGTGCTAACCTTGTTTTTCAATTTTACGAGCACTTTCCCCCTCATTCCCCGTCAATAATGCCACTACGCCAATGAGAGCCCGTGTCATGGCTTTCCTCTTATTTGTGAGTGTCATGAGGAAATTACACGTTGAAATTACTTGAATACCGCCATTTTCTTCTTATTTACTACAGGAGCTGATATTTCCTAAGCTTTTGGTGTAATTGTAGTGAAGGAATTAGATGCTGAGGTGATTTAGACATTGCTGTTTTTTTCTGATTTGTTACAGTGATATATATTTTCTAGGGCAAGGCAACACTGAGAGTCCTTAGAGATACCTAACATAGTTTTCCTTTTAGTTATAATTCCTTTGAAAGAATCAGTCAAGTTGGGATTCGTGTCACTCCCTCACTTTTTTAACTCATTACTTTCATTCGCCTGTGTTTTGCATAAGATGGTGACACTGAAGCGACTGAAAATATTCCATCCACACTCAGATGTCCCGGCTTGGAATCCCTCCTCCTCCCTGCCGCCCTCACGTCCTCACACCAAGGCCTCGTCCCTCACTTCCCCAGACGTGACCTTTCACCTCACGCCTCCCGCCACCCATGACCCGATTCCTTGGGCGGGGTCTTGATGCTCTACTCACAATGATTCACACCTTGCCCATTGCTTTCCGAAATACGCAATACGCTGCGCCTTTACCTCAGCGGCAGCGATGTGTTCCTGATCCGCACTCTTAAACGTTTCAACATTCTATCTCGACTTTAAGCTCTTGTGAAAATTTCTAAGGATTTCTTTTCAGTATTTTTATATTTATCTATTAGTCTATCAATACTGTACAAAGCATAGAGTTGTTATTAGGCGTTACTTTTAAATATTTGTAATGTAATATCTCAACTCCAGGCGCCAGTGAAAATTCTCAGGGATTTTTTTTTTCAGTGTTTTCATAGTTCTAGTGACAACTCGACAGGGTTTTGGTGGGAATTACTGGGGATCTTCACAGTGTTTTCATGGTTCTAGTGACAATGCAACAAGTTCTAATGGAAATTACTGAAGATTTTCCAATGTTTTCAAGGTTCTAGTGACTGAATGCAATAGAGGGATGAAAACGGGAATATATCTACAGTTTCTAGTCGATATGAAGATTGGAGATAACTGCAGGACGAGAAGAAACGTCCCACAGTGACTAATGACAAAAGAAAGAAATACTGTATGGGTTAACAATAATCCTTCACCACTAACAAAAACAGAACACCTTGAAAACCCGACCAACTATCACCGCGGCCCTTCAAAGCAGCTCTAATGGAAGACCAAAGCTTTGAAGACTGTGTGATGCTTGCAAGGGGAGTCTCAGTCTGGCTACAGTGGTCCCTCCCGCAGCACACTTGGCAGCCACTCACACAAAGAGGTCAGGGGCCAGTTTTTGCGGATATTTTTACACGTGGCCGAGAATGACAGGGAGGGAAGGGGGAATTGGACGCAGAGGTTTGGCTTTTTATGTGGGAAATATTTCGGCCAAGCGGCTTTTGTGGAAGTCACTCGATGTAACACGTGTAAATATAGGCTCCCTCTCTCTCTCTCTCTCTCTCTCTCTCTCTCTCTCTCTCTCTCTCTCTCTCTCTCTCTCTGTGTGTGTGTGTGTGTGTGTGTGTGTGTGTGTGTGTGTGTGTGTGTGTGTGTGTGTGTGTGTGTGTGTGTGTGTGTGAGAGAGAGAGAGAGAGAGAGAGAGAGAGAGAGAGAGAGAGAGAGAGAGAGAGAGAGAGAGAGAGAGAGAGAGAGAGAGAGAGAGTTGCCTCTTAACTTTGTAATTACTTAGTCGGAGCATTTCACCCGAAGTTAGATAACACATAAGTAGGGCGAGACTCGTTAATTGAAGTTTGGGTAGGAAGGAGTCTAAATTTATGTGTGTGTGTGTATGTGTGTGTGTGTGTGTGTGTGTGTGTGTGTGTGTGTGTGTGTGTGTGTGTGTGTGTGTGTGTGTGTGTGTGTGTGTGTGTTTGTTTGTTACCCTTTGGTTATCCTTTGTTAGCATTCAGAGTCATGTAAAAGATAAAAAGAAAAAGGAAAAGAAAAGAATATGTGCATGGTCAGAGAGAGAGAGAGAGAGAGAGAGAGAGAGAGAGAGAGAGAGAGAGAGAGAGAGAGAGAGAGAGAGAGAGAGAGAGAGAGAGAGAGAGAGAGAGAGAGAGAGAGAGAGAGAGAGAGAGTGTGCAGATTAATTATGACTTAAGAGACTGAAGTACAAAAATATCTAAGAAAAAAAAAAAAACTTAGACTAACGGACGAAAAAAAAAGTAAGAAAAAGTCTACCAAGAGTTAAGACTCGAACTAGTTATTTATACTTTTACATTTCTCTTATTTTTCTTTCATGTCCTAATGTCGAGTGTCATTCTATAACTGGTCGAGCCCACCCTAGCTAGCCGTCATGACTCACTGGCTCCCTCCTTGAGTTGCCACACGGGAGGGAAGAGGACGAGAGGGAGGGAAGGTGGCAGAGCGGCAGGTGACTAGCTAACACCGCCCCCCCCGCCCCCGCCACTACCAACACAACTATACGCTCTGAGGACGTAAAGAAACTGCAAATATCACTGCCATACTACCATTCTTTCTATTTCATTTCTATTATCCAGAGAAAATTTTGACTGAGATTTTCTGGTGACTTTTTATTTTTGTGTCTCGTTGGAATGGTAATGGTAATGGTAGTGCGTGGCTATTTTGAGTAAGGGAAGGGAGGAGGTGGAGAGGTGGACTGAGTATTGCCCTCGTGAGCCATGTGTTGCCTAGAGGGAGGAGGCGCTGATGGATGAGGAGGAGGAGGAGGAGGAGGAGGAGGAGGAGGAAGAGGAGAAGGAGGCGCTGATGGAGGGACAAGAGGAGGAGAAGGAGGAGGAGGAGGAGGAGGAGGCGCTGATGGAGGGGCAAGAGGAGGTGGTGCTGATAGAAGGAGAGGGAGGTGTGTTAAGGTAGGGCACAGCTAGAGAGTACATAGGAGATACAAGTAAATGTTTCGTTAGGTTAGCTTGGAATAGATTAGTTTAGTAATGAGAAAGTAATGTTATAAGAGAAAATATGGTTTTATTATGATTGTTGTTATTCATTATACAATAATATATGTTTTTTTTTCACAAGCTTTTATTTCGTGTTTGTTGCTTACACGTTCCTTCATTTAGTGCTTTCATCATTAATTTCTCCTCCCACATCAACCACTCATATTTTTCCCTCTTTTGTTATGATCATTACTCATTACATAACTTTCTCTCTAACTTTCTCTGACAACAACTACTTCACAACTTCTGTTCCATTACGATCACTACCCATTACTCCTCATTAACTTCTTTCTGCTGTATTGCATTTTCACACTTTCCCTTCCGTCATGATCGCTCTCTATTACATAACCTCCTCATTATCTTCCTCTCCCACCGTGATTAATCCTAATACATTTTTCCCTTCCATCGATCACCATCCATTGCATCACCTACTCATTAGTCTCCAGACACTTTTCACCGACACATTTCTCACAGAAGACAAAACCAGACCCGGCATCGTCATTCTGCTCTTCATAAAGGAGATGTAAAAAATAAAAGGAATATTGAGAGGAAGAGAGATAAATGAAACGTACCCATAAACAGCCAATCAATCGCTTTTACTCGTCAGGATTGATATAATATACCCCTTCTTACGTTCTCCTTTTCTCGAAGGAGGAAATAATTGGTTATATAGATCACCTTTTGTCGCTAGGAAATGTCGCCCCATCTCCCGTCTCTTTGTTGCGTCTGTAAGCGAAGGGTACATCGGATTCTTTGTCGGAGCGGACCAGTACAGCTCCCTCGGCGCCTCTACAGACTTTTCTCAAACTTTTTTTCCACCCATGAGAATAAAATGGAAGCTTCATTTCCTTTCACTGGAGCACACAGTATGGTAATGGCGTGTTGGGACTATCACCAGGAATAAGACACGTTTTCATCCATTATTCTTGATGGTGTGTTTGCCGCGTCAGTGACTGCACGACTGGAAACGCTGAGGGATGCAGCGATGGAGAATTATTGTGGAAAATGTGATATGGCTGGAGGTGTGGCAGTGTGGTGAAATGTGAGGGAGAACGTATAATGAAAGCAGAGAGCAAGTGTGGTGAGGTGGTGCACTGTAAGAGAGATAATATATGTAATTCAGTGTGAGATGCGACAGTGTTTTGACGTAAGAATGCAGGTGTGGCAATACGGTGGCAGAATATGAATGAGTAGGTGTGGGAAGGCACTGGTGGAGATATGGAGATGTTGGCAAGGGGAGTAAGTGTTGGCGTGGCAGGTGTGGTGACGTCAGGAGGAGCTGTGAGAGTGTTGGTGTCGTGCAGGTGTATAGAGGCAGCGAGATGTGGTGATACTTGCATGTTGAAGTGATGTATTATGAGGTGTGGTGATAAGGTAGTGTAGGTATGGTTTGATGTGTGCTGCAGTGGTGCTGGTGTGGTGCAGGTGTGGTAAGGTGTAGTCGCGTACCGTACCTGGGTTTTCACGTCACACACACACTCTCTCTCTCTCTCTCTCTCTCTCTCTCTCTCTCTCGTGCCAAGTAGATTTGCCTTATTTCCTGTTGGTCACTCGCCATAGCCTTGCATTCCTTTCCTCATTTTTTCATCCCTCTTTTCTTCATTCATCCTTATTCCATTCCCCATAATTCAAATCCTTCTTTTCTTTCTAACTAAGAACTTCCAAAACATTATGTACTGTATTTCAACTGATTGGTGTCATAATGTTGTTCTTATGGCGTCTTAAATAAAAAAAAGTCGAATAATTTGTAGCTTCATAAGAAAGAACGGAAGGCAAGTTTCATTTTCACATTATTGACAGAGAAGGGTTCGTTTATACACAGCAGCTGAGCGGCGGAGTCTTGGCGGTTATAATGTAATAAAAAATGGAAAAACATGTATATTCTGTTCGTAAAAATGTAATAACCGTAAGAAGAAGAAGAAGAAGAAGAAGAAGAAGAGGACGACCACGAATAATAATAATAATAATAATAAGAAGAAATAATAATAATAATAATAATAATAATAATAATAATAATAATAATAATAATAATAATAATAATAATAATAATAAATAATAGCAGTACAAAAGTAAAATATAAAATACATCACCATCTATCATCATCACTATCACCACCACCACCACCACCACTACCACCACCACCACCACCACCACCACCACCACCACCACAACAACAACAACAACAACAACAACAACAACAACAACAACAACAGACAGGAACCAGTTACGAGTTGAGCCCTGAAGAGGTTTTGGGTCCGAGCGTGCTGGAGGGAGCATCGCCTCAATCTGTCCTTTGTTTACAAAATACCGAGACACCCAGACAGACGCACTGGTAGTACGGGGAGCCTTAGTCCTGCTTGGGGCCACCCATATTCACTCAGACGGGGACGATGGTGAGCATGAGATTTGGACATGGATAAGGTATAACACGAAACAGTAAGGGAGGATGCATTACGGAAGCGATACGATAAATAATGGGACTGTTTAGTTCGCGTAAAAGAATCAAATGAAAACCTGGAAACTAGTTAAGAGAAGATTGAGGGAAAGACATAATAAGATGGAGGGATGGAATTACAATAGAAAGGCAAGGAATGGGAGTCACAGGGTATATGCAAGGGGCAGAAACAACTGAAGGAGACTTGTACTGACACCAACACCTCGCTCCAGGGAACCGAGGAAAGGAGAAGCACAGGGAATGTTACTGCTAAGGGAAAGGCGTTGATTACATGAGTCCTTCCAGTGTTAGGTTTAGGTTTGCTGAGATTGGCATCAGTGGATTACAAAAAAAACTTTAAAGGAATGCGACCGAACGTTGTTTATGCAAATGTTTATCGAAGATTTCCAAGGTAACCCCACACAAAGACAGCACAAAGCAACCCCGCAATGGAACTGTCTTCTCTCATGAACCAGCAGCCATTTACTTCACTTACTCCCAGTGTTCACTACTCAGCCTCTTTCTAAATAAACAAAGCAGCCAGCCATCTCTGTTGTATGAGTGAAGGGAGCTGGCCAATAATACGCAAAATTGAAAAAATAAAAGCTTCATTGTCTATCCATGAAGTCTCTCTCTCTGTTTATCTCTCTCTCTCTCTCTCTCTCTCTGGAAAGCGTTCCATGAATCACTAGGAACTTTCTAACATTATAAAAAATAATGATAACACAAAATCTAAAAAAAAAAAAAAAAAAAAAAAAATGCAATGGGAAAATGACGCTAAACGAGACGAAACAACACGTAACTATAGATAAGACTCAAGATTAGAGCTACAACCATTAGTGAAGATTAACCACAGCTCACAACACACACTGCTGGCTGGCTGGCTGGCTTATGTTGAGCCGCCGCAAGCCAGCTCCCGGTATTCGAGTCTGCAAGGTGAATAGAAGCAGAGTATCCCATAGCACGGCATTCCAGGAACCGAACACATATAAATCTAAATGAAAAAGGCTAAAAATAACGACGGAAAAAGAAGGGAAGAAAAAAAGTGCTCACGTATATATTTTAAACACTAAGGGATGCGTTGCTTCGTTATACTGGTGACTGGGTGTTGGTGATGGGTTGTGGTGATGGTGATAGTGGGGAGTGACGTTGACGTGATAGAGGTGGCGTTAAGAGATGGTGAGACTGTTTATGGTGTATGGGTGGTGATGGGAAGTGATGTGCGTCATTGAAGAGTGAAGGTAGTGGTGAGTGATGAGCAGGGATGTGAATGGTGATGGATGGAGAGTGGTTATAGGGTGGTGCTGGTGATGGTGGAGTTGATGAGGGGAGATGGGAGTGATGAGTGGTATTAATAGATCGTAGTGATGGGTGGTAGTGATGGTTGTGGTGATGGCAAGTGTCAGAAGAAATTAAAAGATGATATAGGGCTTGCTTAAGGAGAGAGGGTGATGATAGGAAAGGAGTGGTGAGAGTAATGTGGGTGATGAGGTAAATACAGGAAAGATGGATAGTGGTGAAGGTGAAGTGATGAATAATTGATAATGAAGGATGGTAATAGGTTGAGGAATGGTGAAAGAATGATGTTGGTGATGGGGTTGATACAGTAGAGATTGGTGATGAAGTGATGGAGGTTGGTGGATGACAGGCGTGGTGATGAGGAACAAAGGGAGGTGATGGATGAAGGGGGATGGGGTGATGGGTTCTTATTATTACAATTTTCCTAAATTGTCCTCTATTATTTCAGGAAACAGTTAAGAGATGTCAACGTTCTCTTGCTTCACACTTTTTACAATTCTAATTTTCTTTCACATAATGTTTACTTTTTTTTTCTCTTTTTTTCTACCACTTGTTTTCTGAGTGCTTCCACAATCGCTGAGGTTTCTTCTGCGTTAACTGCGTTCACCTATGGTAGCAATGCAGTGCGTAGTGGTTTAGTGTATAAGTATTCTGTACGTTTCCCATTACTTGATTACTGGTACAGATTTTTCTAGTTAATGTATAAAGAGATAGACTTATTTGGTTGACCATGATCATGGTGACGGCCTTTATTTTTATTGCAGTCTAGATACAATTAACAAGCACACTTTTGAACTTGATAAAACCAAACTCTGTTCCCTTTTTGTAGGTTCAATAAGTTAATATTAGCACTGTGGACTATTTCTTTTGGTTATGTATTTTCCATTGCCTTTACCTCTCCAGTCTCATCTAATACGGGAATAGAGAAGCTGCTGATGTTGTCCTGCACCGCTTGTTGCATTCATTAGTAAAGGAACACAACAAGGAAAACTCTGACCCTTGTCATTTCAGTGTAAAGGGAGCAAGATCCCACCTTTGTGGCGCAAGACCGGTGTTGGCACAGTCTCGAGTCACTCCATCAGTGAGTCAGATAGGAAAGTCACTCCTTCACCAACATACTACTCATCTAGGTGCACAAATTCCACCGGCGGCACCTCCAAACTCACGCTGTCCTCCACACAGAGCCTGGTGGGATTGGGAGTGGGTTGATCCTCCTCCCTACTTAATGTCGCTCTGTCAACTGTACTTTCAGCTTTCCTTTGAGGCTGTCCGTCAGTATTATCCTTAGAGACTCGTGGAGATTCTCCCTTTTCTTGCACCGAAGACTTTCTCAAGTAGTTCACCTGCATCAAAACAGCTTGAAAGACATTGATTTTTCTGCTAGGAGTTGAGTGATGACATTGTGGTGATCTATTGTGGTGCCGTCACAATGGAGTTCATGCCCCGCCTGATGAATGGCGTCGCGGATGCTGGGACACTGTTTGGAAGGCAGCGTATGGTTGGTATTCGGATCAATGGTTCCCACACTGCTGAGTCCGTCACGCTTCATGATGCTTGTGATCGGTGGCGTCTGTTGCCTCCTCACCGTTACGACCAGCGCTGCAGGATGATGACCTCCCTGGTGTGTATTTACGAGGACTCCTGACGCTCGGTTCACTCACTCCATGCAAATGTTTGTAAGAAGCAGCATTAATATCGGCGAGCCTCCATAACTCATTCATCATGAAAGACAACCGTGACAACGTACTCCAAGAAGTCTCTCGAGTATTTCTTGGAGTACGTGTACCCAGTCAGGGAACGCCTGGTCTGAATAATGATACTGATTGATGTTTTCCCGTCATTATTCGTATCATAATTAATCATTATCACTTATTGTGGTTATTAGCAACGTAATACACACACACACACACACACACACACACACACACACACACACACACACACACACACACACACACACACGTGATAATTTCATTTCAATATAAAAGTGGGTTTCTTTATTGCCAATCACGACAAACTTACTACAAGTTTTGCTATATTCTCTCTCTCTCTCTCTCTCTCTCTCTCTCTCTCTCTCTCTCTCTCTCTCTCTCTCTCTCTCTCTCTCTCTCTCTCTCTCTCTCTCTCTCTCTCTCTCTCTCTCTCTCTCTACTGTTTACTGAAGAGCGTTTCTGGCTAGCACTCAGCAGACAGTAATGGTTACTGTTTCCTTGAGCAAAGTGTTGTGGAGTATGTTGGGTCTCAGCCTCACCCATGGATCAGTCTGGATGAGGTGTGTGCTCTTCAGAAAACAACAGTTGGTGGTCGGAAATCAAGATCATGATGAATTACACCCACTCACCCATCCACATATCACCAAGGAACGTAACATGAATGCCAATCATTTCGGTAGATAGCCTTTAGTACAGCCAAGTCACTACGCTGGCATTTACGGTACGAATGGAGGGAGTGGGCATGATGTCACCAGGCTACGTGCGTTACTTCAGATGATGAGCAACAGAACACGTGAGTGATAAACAATGGCAGTGTTGTCTCGAGGAAACGACAAACGAGCGTTGCCAAAATCATAAAGATTGGCGACAAAAGTCAAAGTTTGAAGTGTGAAGCAGAGAGGCGTGAGAGTACCAAGAGGAGGAGAGAGTGAGGGGTGGTCAGGGATAATGGTGAGGCTGACGACCCATGAAGTGAAGTTAAGGGCGGTTATACTGCTGTCTTGGGGGAAAGGGAGAGTAGGTAAGGGAATAAAGGAAACTCGTAAAGGTCGTAAAGAGTGACTTTTCCTGAGGGTCACGCCGCGGAGCCCTTGACCGCTGGGAGGCTCGGGAGCGCAGTAGGCCGGTTAACAGGGTCTAGAAATAATTCTGTGGTACACCAACGCTCCCTCACGCGGGAATCACGTTAGCTGCATGGAAGGAGATAACATAAGGAGAAAAGAAGAAAGAGGAGAAAAAGAAGGCCAAATTGTGAGAAGGAAAACACTATAGAGTGACGTTATGAGACCCAGACCCGACCAATGACTCAATTCATTTGGTATAGAGAAGAGACTAGTACTTGTCCATTGCATATTGTTATGAACACCTCTCTCTCTCTCTCTCTCTCTCTCTCTCTCTCTCTCTCTCTCTCTCTCTCTCTCTCTCTCATTCTTCTGATTTCATGAGAACTACTTTCGCTTTTACTTTCACCACCATCGCCTTGACCAATGAGGACAGACACTTAAGCCCGATAATACGGAGCAAGGCCACACTTCTCTGTTCCTCGCTCACACAGCTTCCTGATCAATCTCTGCCAGTTCTGGTCTCACTCGTCATTTCCTTTCCTGCAACAGTGGAAGGAATGTCTGGTGTGTTCGTTTCTAAAGGCTGTGCTGTGATCAAAACTGGTGTGTCGTTTTTGTTATATTACACATCTTATGTCTTTCGCATTTTTTTTTAATTACCTATCTATTTCTTCTTCTTCATCTTCTTCTCCTTCTTCTTCATCATCATGTTATTATTATTATTATCACTATTATCATTATCATGAATATTAGTTTTATTATTGAATTATTTTCTTTTTTGTGTGTAAAGAGGCGCTAAGTGTTAAATTCATTATAACACGATGGACTAACGCGATACTAATTTTTCAGTCATATTTTTCGCACACAAATGAAATTCGAGCCTCGCATGTTCCGAATCGCACCGTGGCTCGTGGCTCGCGGCTCATTGCACACGTATCACTGTTCCGTCAATCTGTTAAAGTCAATACATGTAAACACTGACATACATTTTCTGCTGCTGTAAATGTCTAGTTATTCATTGGCACATTATTCATGGTGGTCACTCACTCCCACTCCACCATTAACCGCGTCCGGTAATGGAAGGAATATTATTTTAGTTCACAACTCTCATTTTTTTTTTTATGTTTTACGACGAGAAATATTAATTCCGATGTGGTTGATGGTGTTTATGTTTGGAAGGGTGAAATAAAATCAACTCTTTCTTTCATTCTATCATCAATTCACAATTCAATTCAATTCAATTCAATTATTTTATTGACCACGACAACACATATCAATACAAACGAGAAAGGTCCTCTAAAAATGTACAGTCTGGTTTGCAAAATCCGTAATTGATAAAGGTTTACCGACAGTTATAACTTCAGCATGGCAACAAGAAAAGACTTTCAATTTGCTATATACTATGTAGGAGACAAAATAAAAATGAACAATGCAAAACTAAAATATCTGCCAAAATAACGATAAAATACTAGGAAAAAATATATAAAATCTATACCAACTAAAATCTTAAACTATGTAATTAATATTATTAACCACAAAACAAACCTACATGTAAAAAAAAAAAAAAAAAAAATTATAAACCTTAGAAACAACTTTAAAAGCTAAAATCATAGAACAGCACATTAATATGAAATATCACAGAAACATAATAAAACCATGAGACTTATATGCCATAATTTGATATAATTTGATCAACAATATTATTCAGAACTTAATTAATACTTGTACAGCACATTGATCGAACACTTATGTATTATAAACATTTAAAATTTTATATAATGTAAAACATCTCTATATATATATATATATATATATATATATATATATATATATATATATATATATATATATATATATATATATATATATATATATATATATATATATATATATATATATATATCACAGAACAAGTCACGGATATGGAAGAGCCATGAGTGTCTCTAAGTTGTTGTGTGAGGGTGCACTGCTCTGCAACGTCTTCCTCCGTTTGTATTTGTCCACAAACACAAAGCATTTCCTCCACTGGTAACCTTCCTCGTCCTCTCCTGTTCCATCTTCCCACTTCCACCACGAGAGTGTGTGCAGAAACGCCACTCGATGATGCTCGTTTATGTGGGTGTTAGTCTTGTATACGGAGGGAACAGATAAAGTGGGGTTTATTTGTTTATATACGACATGCCTTGAGGAGGTTGAATTAGAAAGGTCTGGTGAGAATGGTTTGAGTCAGTCTCCAGCAGATTGAACACTTTCGTGAATAGCGTCTGTCCCACAGTCTCATCAACTGACCCGTCCTTTATCACATAATCTGCCGCATCCTGTCTTGTACTCAACGACGAGACCAGTGTTCATC
>NC_059302.1:13780166-13810166 GCF_017591435.1 Portunus trituberculatus | reverse complement strand
GAAAGATGGTGGTAAGGGAGATACCAGCAGTGAAGAAACAACACCAGTGCTACACAACAAAGCATAACCCAACACACAGCACAACACAAAACAACACAACAGATGAGGGTTCCGCGAGACTCAAATAAACCAGCACCAGGAAGAAAAAAATCTTGTTACAGCCACTCTCCTTCAACTACCACCGGAACTAAGCACTCAGGTCTAGTTTGGGAAGAAATTGAAATAAGAAAGGGACGATGCTTCCTTTACCCAAGAGAACGTGTGTGTTGTGGGAAGGGGAAGCGCGAGACTGTTGGCCAGTACTGTATTGGAGGAAAGTAAATAAAGCTGAGAAGAAATGGAAGAAGAGCACAGTATACGGCAAGTTTTAGGCTCGCATTCTGAAACTCTCCGTTCTCTCAGCTCAGCTATTTTCAGAGGCCACAGATATTATTAGACGGATTCTCAAAAGTGTTTCTCTTGTTACTAATGTGAAAATGTAGTTAATTTGTCACCAGAACCGTAACAACACCTTTAAAACCCGTGTAACTTCAACTAAAGGTAGAGGAGGTGCGGCGCAGAAGTGTTTAGAAATATGGTACAAGAGTGTAGAAAATGTAGGATAGTGTAGGATGTAGGGAGATGACTGAATTAGTTGTTTTGACGCGACACAGTACTAGAGTCATAAAGCGCCGTTAGAGTAGAAGAACATGGATACTACGTTAAACAGAAGGTTATTTTGAGAGTTCGTTCACAGTATTGTGATTAGAGAATCACGAGACAGGCATGATACAGAGCCATGCTGCTGCTATGTCACACTTACCTTCAGTTTTGCTTTATGTGTGTTACATCAGTGACGTTCCTTTCAGATAGCCAGAAAGGCCATCGTGACTTCTCCAGGGCACAACGTGTCACAAGTTCTTTTTTTCTTCTTTGTTGAAGATAAGCCATGAAGGATCAAATGGTGTTGGTGGCTCAACCTGCCAGGTGGAGATACAATGTTCTCGTGTGTTCCTTTAAGTGTCACGTCTGTTGAATATACTGGTTATTATTTTCTGTCGTCCTCGAATGCCAGCCAGAGGAACATTCGATAAATTTTCTTGAGTCCTTCCTTTTGATATGCCTCCCTGATGTCCCCCATAATGAAGTAAAACAAATCAATGAAAAAGATAATTTTATAAAAGGTATTAGCGCGTAATAGCAGAGAAAGCCGAGATATAGTAAAATGCTTGACCAGCAGCGATCACTTATCCCTCCCAGGCGCCTCACGTGTGCCGGGCCACTGTCTCTGCGGTTCCTTACACTACAATAGACTCACAGTACTTGTCTCGGGGCCCGGCGTGAGTCACCCCAAGTGTTGTGAATAAAAGACCACTGTGAATGTGTGACTTTCCCTTAATTAGCTCAAACAGACGCTTGGATGAGTAATATATCTAAAAACATCTTTCTTCCAATCCCACCAGCAAGTCTGCGATGCCTACACGTCTTGGCAAGTGTACATCATCGGAACAGCCTCGTCTGCTGCCACTATTTCTCCTGGCGTCCTTCTCTGCTGTGTTTATTTACCGGGAAATGTTTACTGCTGCCGCTCCGGAACGCCAACACGTGCCCTATTTTCCGTCATTATGTTGTTAGTGTGAGGATAGTGCGGGGATTCCTTTCCTTCCTTTTGTCTTTCAAGCTCCTTTCTGCTACTGAATATTAGCTTACTAAATATGACGTCTCTGTGTGGCTGCGTAAGTGTTTCATTACCAAGCTGACACAACTGGCAACTAATACTTCATTCATGTTTATGTTATGACTATTGTTTACATCTGGTTGGGGTGGTCTGTGGTTGGGGCCACGGGCTGCTT
The DNA here is from genome assembly GCF_017591435.1 of Portunus trituberculatus. Taxonomy (NCBI): domain Eukaryota; kingdom Metazoa; phylum Arthropoda; class Malacostraca; order Decapoda; family Portunidae; genus Portunus; species Portunus trituberculatus. Next base: position 13,808,334 of record NC_059302.1, on the reverse strand, counting down.
CACGGAGAGCCGGGAATTGTTGTATGCTTGGACATACAAAATGAATCGTGATAAGATGTTAAATCTATAAACCTGAGTAGAAAATAGACTTAGTAATTTTGCTTAAGACTGGTAATTTACTGAAAGAAAACTGATATTTCAAAACTGAGTGCTGATTAGCAAAAAAAAAAAAGTTAAATTTGTAGGATGAGTAAATATAGTAAAAACAGTGATGTAAAATGTTCAAGAATGAGTAATGAAGAGAAAAAAAGTAAAGGTTGGCAGTTTGACCAACTGTACAAAAAAACGAAGGTGTTGAATTTGAACGGCTGAGCAAACAGTACAAAAAGGAAGGTGTTAAATTTGCGGAACTTGAGCAGTGAATAAAAAAAAAAAAAGTTGAACGATTCAGTAACAAGAAAAAAATAAAATATTGAATTTGGAAGACTGAGCAACACCTCAAAAAATAAAGGTCCTTCCCTTTTAGTGACAAATGTTTGTATGCAGGTGGTGTGGTCACGCCAAGCCGCGGCGGCGCGGTGCGTGGGGGTGTCGGCGTGACGGTGGCGGCACGCACTGCTGGGCGCCGTGCTCACCTGTGAACTTTTTGAGGTGCACCATCACCTGTTAGGGATGCATCTTTACTGGCAATCTTCCATAATTTTCCCGATTAAAAGAAACTTTTCTTTCTATTCGAGGTATTAATGGAGACGCTAACACTGGTGGAAGCGGAGTGAGTGACGGGGTGTGGGAGTGGGAGTGGGTGTCAAGGTGGGGGAGGGGGCGGAGGGTGGGCATCGCCAGCTGGCATGCGGGCGTGTGACTCTCTTGGCTGAGTTGCATTAACACCTGGCCAACACCTGTATTTTATCCCTTGCTGATGTGCGGCCAGCAGGGATTGGGTCAGCACCAGTAGCCGTTCCCGCGACGGGCCGTGACTCCACACACCAGTGCCACCCATGCTCAGGCCTTGTGTCGGTGAGGGTGGATGTGCGGGCGGCCCCTGCCTGGTGTGGGCATAGCGCCAGGCCAGCTGTACACTATAGTTATGATTTCGTGCATATGGAGAAACACCTCAAGCTCAAAAGTGGACAATAAAAAGGACATGACTTGGGTTCGGAGTTCGACAAGTTTTGTTTTCCCACAAGGCCACACGGCCACGCTTCAAGCGCCGCAGCCTTGATAAGTCCTGTTGACATGGATGATATTCTTATTCCTGATAGGACATCTCGTCACACTATTCCTAGAATCATGAAAAATACACTTTAAAACCCATATGACTTCTAGTGTTGCCGAATTAGACGACTCTACTACTTTATGAAATAAAAAATGGTATAACTCCTTATAAGTATACGATGACCAAGTGAGGTCAGTACTTTGTCGTGAAAGTGTCAATTCACCATAAGTCTACGTATAAGTGCGCGCGCACACACACACACACACACACACACACACACACACACACACACACACACACACACACACTTTCCCGGTGTGTGGAGTGTGTTGTGGTCTCAGTCCTAACCGAAGATCGGTCTATGAGCTCTGAGCTCGCTCCGTAATGGGGAAGACTGGCTGGGTGACCATTAGGTGACCGAGGTGAATTACACACACACACACACACACACACACACACACACACACACACACACACACACACACACACACACACACACACACACACACACACACACACACACTGAAGTCAAGGAATGACAGACAGAGGGTTATGGTGTCAAATATGGTAAGCAGTTTCTTTTATTCATACACTGGAATCAGGTCACTTCCGTATAGCTCGGCAAAGAAAAGAAAAGAAGAAAAAATATACAAAAGTGAATTACGTATTGAGATTTGTAGTGACCACAGACTCGCTGACCCTATTCCTATGGCACATGTTTCTTCTTATATTCATTCTTTTTATTCTTCTTTACTTTCTAGGCTCTTTATCCTTCTTTTCTCTTTCTTCTGGTTTTGTAATTGTTTCCGTTGTCGTTGCCGTCGTTGTTGTTAACATTTACCTTTTCCTCTTTTTTTTCTTCTCCTTTCTTTTATCTGTCTAACTCTATCTCTCTTTATCTATTTACCTATCTATCTCTTCTCCTCCTCTTCCTCTTCTTATTCTTGTTTTTGTTCTCCTTTTTATTTTCAGCCTCGCCAGTCAATAACCTTCCCAATCTGGTCGATCCTTCACGTCCTTAAAACAAGTAGATTTTTTCTCTTCTTTTCACTTCGTGGTGTTGTGAAGGAATGGTTTTTATTTAATTTCCATCAAGTTTTCTTTTATCCTCCTTGTTTTCACCATCCTTGTACCTTTTTTTTAAGCGGATCCATACATTTCTCATCTTCCTTTTTTTTTTCTTTTTCTTTTCGGCGAGACAATCGGTTAATTCTAAAGCTTTTCCCTGACAAGAATCACACGCACCAGAAGCAGCAGTATTGTAGTGGCTTCCTCGGGTGTTGTGGAGGTCTCTGGTACACTCAGGAACTCTCTACCTGCTTCTGTATTTTCATCTTTCTATTACCTGAACTCATTTAAGAGGGAGGTTTCAAGACATTTATCCCATTCTCTTGCCAAACTATATCGGACCAGCTCAGGGAATGGCAGCTAAGTGGGCCTTTCTGTTTAATAGTTTTTTGTTGCCCCTAGCTAAGTTTCTCCTGTTACATAAACAAAAAATACTCGTAGCCGATTAATTTACAGACAGCTTTTGACTTTGTTCTGGGACTGTTACCTTAGTGGGCTTTTTTCACATTGGCCAGTGCCCCTCCTACATATAAAATAGGTAAATAAATAAGTAGATGAATAAGTAAATAAGCAAATCAATGAGTCAAATAAAAAATAAAGAAATAAGAAAATGTGTAAAATAAGAACTACTTAAGTGATGGACGTCTCATGATTTGAAGCCATCCTGACGCGCGGCATTGTTGAGTGACGGAGTGTGTGGGAGTGGAGTGAATGGAACTTTTGTACTCCATTCACAACCTTGGAAAGAGAGAGAGAGAGAGAGAGAGAGAGAGAGAGAGAGAGAGAGAGAGAGAGAGAGAGAGAGAGATAATATATTTATTGTCATACCAAAAGTTAAATAAGAAAGATGAAATGCATTAAGGTAGGCACAGGTTTGCTTTCATTCTATGTTGTCCTTCTTGGTGTGAATCTTAACGTTTAGTGTGAAAATGAATGCAGTGAAGTTGTAATGAGTGCAGTGGAAGCAAGAGTCCTGTAGCTTTGCGAGGAAGGAAGCAGTGTAGCCTTTGAAACAGTGCTCTCTCAGGTATTCCTTCTCACTGTTTGGGTCATCTGTTTTTTTTCTTTTCTTTTCTTGTCAGAAAAAAAATCATGCATTGTACTTTTCGTTTCCTCAATGTACTTATTCTCAAACAAGTTTAAAGTTCCACTAGTGTTCAGTGGGTTTGGACCGTCTGCTAACTCTCTCTCTCTCTGTTATGTAATATTCTTTCTAAAATATTCTAAAATATTCAATACTATCCAGGTGACCTATTTTGAAATGTGGGTGCATGCGTGCTTCTGGAAGCCATCATGTTAACAGGATGGTGTGGCGCTTAATCTCTCCCTATGCGCCTGTAGGCTTCCGTATCCCTTGGTGGCGTCACGTTGCCTCTGAGAACTGATCAGTGCCAAGGAAATGATGGACGCCGGGTGGAAACAATCCGGCGGAACGAACATGCATCAAATCCTCGGCTCGGACTGATTGCATTGTGGACGTAAAGGGTAAATCCCGAGATAGACCCCAATAGATAACGCACACCACGCCACTCGCCTGAGTGATGGAGGGAACAGGGAACAAAGCGAGGGAGCGACCTGCATGCATTAAAGGATGAGGCTGCGCAGCACTTTAATGTAAGGCTGGCTTGGCGTGAAAGCTAGGTCATGCATTATGAGTGAGTGCGCTTTACATGCATCACAAGTGGCTAAGACTAGGTACTGGCGCCTCCCTGTCCCTGGAACGGTTACATTAAGTATTGGGGTTTTCGAAAGAAGTGTTTTAGGACTCTGGAACTTCTCAGACCATGCTTCCTGAACACTACATCTGTAGAGGAAAGCACGCGAGAGTCCTGGTTTCGCTGTCTTGGATTTTGGTGGGTGCCGAGTTATTCAAGAGTAGGTTTTAGCGCGTTTTAGGTTTATTACCGTTGTTTCTTGCCTCTCGTCTTTTGTGGTGTTGGTGACTAAACCGAGGTAGGAATAGAAGAGAGAAACAGAGCAGCCACACTGGCAGTGAGGTAGCAAGGCCAATTCATCACAGACACGTCCTGCTGGTGGTTGCATCTAAGGATCTGATTCCGGCAAAGTTTCAAGTTATCGAGTTTATAGAAGATGAATATATAACAATGAGGTCAATGAGAGAAGAAAAAGGCATGAGACCAGCAAGGTATTTGAGGGAACCAACCTACATATATTTTTCCTTGAATATATAGCTTTATTTATGGAAAGAAGGGATCAATGTACTCGATATTTAATCACGTTCCCTATCATACATAAAAAGCATTACCAAAACACTTCATGCTTCTATTTTCATCCACACTTGGGATTCCCTTTACATCACAGCCCTGACGCAGCACACTTGATGGTGAGGCAGAGGCGGCACACGTCACGGTATTATCTTGAGTTCACTCGAGATGCAAGACAGCGAGGAGGAGGTTCAGGTGGCGATAGAAATACGAGTACAGTCACAAGAAGAGAAAGAAATGGCAGTAGTCGGAAAAGGAGAAGGAGAATGAATGAGACGGAGAGCAGTTGAAGTATAGTGATAGCGTTCCTCGTTGATCAGGACTTGAGGGTTTGACTGGCAGTAAATTAAAGAGAAACGTGCACTGTAGAGACACCAGACAAGGTAGTGGTGGTGGGTACAGGTCATAGAATTGCTCCTATTTAAATTTCACTCGCCCACATTCCTCGAAATTCTATGTAATACAATAGATTATTCAACCTGACTTTGCTTACTTTTTTTTTGCGAGGGGAGGTTTCTGTGGGTGGAATATTAGTTAGTGGAAGTAATTTACATGTTGGGGGCGTGTGAGGGGGGATTTACGAGACATGCACGGAGGCAGATGTGGCGCGGAACAAACCATGTCAAGGAGGGAGTGAGGGAGGAATGAACACACACACACCTACACACACACACACACACACACACACACACACACACACACACACACACACACATACACACACACACACACACACACACACACACACACACACACACACACACACACACACACACACACACACACACACACACACACACACACACACACACACACACACACACACACACACACACACACACACACACACACACACACACACACACACACACACGCCTGAATACCAGCAACCTCACCTTGTCCCTTGGCGCGGCGAGGACAACTGACCTTGATGAAAATACGAACTGTTGCCAATCAGATTACCAGCTCGGAATGTCCCCAGGCTGCTAATTTACAAACACGCAGCGACCTTCCATCACTCTCCAGTCACGACACGAGGAGGCGGAGACTGGTGAGTGAAGGACGTGACATCGCGACAGGCAAGATGACGCAGCGAGGCACAAGTCACATTTTGGCAGAAAGGAACAGAAAGACACTGAAGTTATGCATCCTATGAACTACATTCCTAAACGTTTCAATGTTCTATCGTGTAAAAAAAAAAAAGAATACCGGAAAAAGTTATGCAAAAGAAGTTACTCGCAAAAGTTACGTATAGTGTCTTATTGTAACCGGGAATATCAAATCTTTTTAAGAGGGTGTTGGTTTTCAAGAGTGTCTTCACGATTCTAGCGATAGTTTAACCAAGATTATCTATGAGAACACGACTAGTCATCTCCGTGTCCTTTAGAATAGTAACCATTAAAGAAAAAAGTGTTTAAAAAATCTGACTTAGGTTCTCAGCCTTTGCGTACCTCTTCCTCAGGTGGTAATTGACGTGTACTATCCAACAGGAGGTGAATCAAGACAGGCAGAAATCTACACAGTAAACACGATTGGATTCCCTGCCTACATTTCTTACATATCAATTGTTTTGCGAGCTTCATTGATATTTCTTTGTAGCTTTTCCCCCACTCTTCTTCACAGGTATTCACAGGTAAAAAAATGGGGAAAGGGGTTTGGCGGTGGAGAAAAACACTCTATAAAACCACCAATAGCAAATACTCACACACACCTACATCTCTCCCCTCATGTTGTGTTTATTCACGTTTACAAAAGTGCCGGTAAAACTCTCGCCCCCACAATTTATGGTTTACAGCTCTTCCCTTTACAGTCCTCACTCCTCTGCGTATACCAACACGATTAGCTCCTTGGTTGCTGTAACTTTTATTGCTCCACTACTCAAGCTTAACAAAATGGTCCCGTGCAAGTTTAGACCGCAATACTAAGCCATCATAGATAACAAGGCAATGTTATGCTTCTATACGTATACTTGTCAGTGTGCAAAGAAACATAACTTTTAAACATTATCAACCAAAATTTCACTAATTCAAGAAACAGCTGCGATATACCAAAGGAAACACTGAGAAGACATGAACAGTTTAGACTTAAATGTATGTACTATGAATGGAAAAATGAAGGTAACACTCAGATCACCCGTTGCTTCTTGGAATAAAGGACGAAGAGGGATGCACGACTCAGACTAATTTGCATGTACTCGTACTATGAAAGGAAAAAATTACTGATGAGTGACGGATAAGCTAAGTCAACACACGTCCTTTTTTCATGCCATGCGTTACTTAATGAAATAAGGTATCGAGGAGGCATGCACGGTTTGACTTATCTGGATGTACTAAAAGAAAAACGTTGATACGTGAAGAATAAGCCAAGGTGACACTCACTTGTTTTCACACGTTACGTCTTGCAATAAAGGACAGAGAGAGAGAGAGAGAGAGAGAGAGAGAGAGAGAGAGAGAGAGAGAGAGAGAGAGAGAGAGAGAGAGAGAGAGAGAGAGAGAGAGAGAGAGAGAGAGAGAGAGAGAGAGAGAGAGAGAGAGAGAGAGAGAGAGAGAGAGAGAGAGAGAGAGAGAGAGAGAGAGAGAGAGAGAGAGAGAGAGAGAGAGAGAGAGAGAGAGAGAGAGAGAGAGAGAGAGAGAGAGAGAGAGAGAGAGAATTATCATCCACCATTCTAATCTTCATTGAAATAACAAACGAGGTGGAAAGATGGAAAGAGATAAAGGGAAAGAGAAAGAAGATAAAAACCTGTGCAGAAAAGAAGAGAAGAACGAAGGAGTGAATTACGTTTATCCATTATTATAACCTATCCCATCTATCTCATCTAATTGCCTCTATGATTCACAACATCAGCAATACACGTACCAAGATTCAGGGAGAGAAACACAAGACACCTCAAAAACACAAACTAGAAGCGAATCCAGACTTACTATTACACCGGCCATATATTTTTCAAGTTTTGCAAGAAACACACCAAAGTGACTCCTGGTGCCTCGGGTTATTAAAGGAGACGTGCCAACCTCCACTCAAACCTCCCTATTGACCGACCATTTCCATGACACCACCACGCCGCCCAACACGCTGCACCTACACTGGACGCTGTGGTGACCGTGGCTTCCGTGAATGACAGCACGTGTTAGGAGAACCCGATGGCAAAACTTTACTTAACATGACGAGTTTCCTGCTTTAGTATGTGTGTGTGTGTGTGTGTGTGTGTGTGTGTGTGTGTGTCTGTAATTCACCTCGGTCGCCTGCTGGTCACCCAGCCAGTCTTCCCCATTACGGAGCGAGCTAAGAGCTCATAGACCGATCTTCGGGTATGACTGTGACCACAAACCCAGTCCACACACCGGGAAAGCGAGGCCACAACCCCTCGAGTTACATCTCGTACCTATTAACTGCTAGGTGAACAGGGGCCACACATTAAGAGGCTTGCCCATTTGCCTCGCCGCGCCGGGATTCGAACCCGGCCCTCTCGATTGTGAGTCGAGCGTGCTAACCACTACACTACGCGGTGTGTGTGTGTGTGTGTGTGTGTGTGTGTGTGTGTGTGTGTGTGTGTTGTGTAATTTCTTAGAACACTTATTAAGAATTAAAATGACTTGCCAACATCATATATGATTAAACAAATAATAGAATTCTTTGTTGGCGAATGAGAGAGAGAGAGAGAGAGAGAGAGAGAGAGAGAGAGAGAGAGAGAGAGAGAGAGAGAGAGAGAGAGAGAGAGAGAGAGAGAGAGAGAGAGAGAGAGAGAGAGAGAGAGAGAGAGAGAGAGAGAGAGAGAGAGAGAGAGAGAGAGAGAGAGAGAGAGAGAGAGAGAGAGAGAGAGAGAGAGAGAGAGAGAGAGAGAGAGAGAGAGAGAGAGAGAGAGAGAGAGAGAGAGAGAGAGAGAGAGAGAGAGAGAGAGAGAGAGAGAGAGAGAGAGAGAGAGAGAGAGAGAGAGAGAGAGAGAGAGAGAGAGAGAGAGAGAGAGAGAGAGAGAGAGAGAGAGAGAGAGAGAGAGAGAGAGAGAGAGAGAGAGAGAGAGAGAGAGAGAGAGAGAGAGAGAGAGAGAGAGAGAGAGAGAGAGAGAGAGAGAGAGAGAGAGAGAGAGAGAGAGAGAGAGAGAGAGAGAGAGAGAGAGAGAGAGAGAGAGAGAGAGAGAGAGAGAGAGAGAGAGAGAGAGAGAGAGAGAGAGAGAGAGAGAGAGAGAGAGAGAGAGAGAGAGAGAGAGAGAGAGAGAGAGAGAGAGAGAGAGAGAGAGAGAGAGAGAGAGAGAGAGAGAGAGAGAGAGAGAGAGAGAGAGAGAGAGAGAGAGAGAGAGAGAGAGAGAGAGAGAGAGAGAGAGAGAGAGAGAGAGAGAGAGAGAGAGAGAGAGAGAGAGAGAGAGAGAGAGAGAGAGAGAGAGAGAGAGAGAGAGAGAGAGAGAGAGAGAGAGAGAGAGAGAGAGAGAGAGAGAGAGAGAGAGAGAGAGAGAGAGAGAGCACATAGAAAAAGAGAACTAATTACAATACACACGAGGTCAAAACTCATGCAATTAATTACAAACACTTTTAATGAAAACCGCTCAAGTCCAAGCGTGTAAGTACTATGTGGGTGCAGCGGCAGAGCTCACTCCCACCTACTTCCTTAATATTTTATGGTAATTATACTGTTTCCACACTCCACCCGGTAACTTTGGCCTTGGATGCCTCTGTCCCCTTTAATTTACAGTAGAAAGTTGTGGAAGCTTCCCATAATGCCTGTCACGTTAGGGTTGAGGAAGGCAATCTAGTTAATATATCAAACACAATCTCTCAATATGTAAATCTGATGCTTTTCTCTGTGGCAAAGTACTACACTGATTTGTTTTTCTCTACGGATAGGCTCTGACCAAGGGAAAAAAATGTGTACTGAGATGTTAGTGCCGAGATATCACAACCAAAGATTATCCAAAATTTGAGGTACATAACTTCAAAATTTTCACCAGTATTACTATAGCCCAAGGCAAGATATGTTAATGTGATGCGGTACAACTTATCTTACTTTGTGTGAAGAGATGGAACGAAGATTTTTTTTCTGTATGTAAGAAGGGTTGTGACCAAGGGTAAATGAACGTCTACTGAAGAGCTAGTCCCGAAACAACACAACCAAAAGGGCATTATCTAAGAGATGAAAGGAAAATAAAGTTGTAGCAGCATAACTTCCAATTCCTCATCACTATTTCTACACCAATATTTCCTCATCACCACAAGGACACTCTTTCAGCAGCGCCAATACTGTTACTGTAATCAAGGCAACGATAAGCGAGTTTCCGCCACGATAACGCTCTTCTCTGCCTCCACACGCTTAGGAGAGAGAGAAAAAAAGAAGAAAAAAAAAACAGGAATATTTCGCTGCATACTGATTGACCGATTACCACGCTCCACAAATTACAAAAAAGGAGTATGTGTGTGATGATGAAGAAGTAAATGTTACCTCTTCAGAAAAATAGTTAATAGATGCAAATGTTAAAGAGGATAAAAGGTGTGTTTAAATTACGTGTTTGATTTAGCGGAAGATTTTTTTTCAAGTGTGTGTGTGTGTGTGTGTGTGTGTGTGTGTGTGTGTGTGTGTGTGTGTGTGTGTGTGTGTGTGTGTGTGTTAAGAAGAAAAACAAAGCGAAAAATAGTCAAAAAAGGTAACACATGTATTTCGAATCATTAAAACAAATAAAATAAACAAGTAAACCAAGATGGGAACAATTTCTTCCTGCCAGTGGTTCCAATTACCGCACCGAACGATGCAAACACAAGGAAAGAAATCTACGCTGCAAACACACCAACTTTTGCTTCATGCCGACAAAACAAATAAATGGAGAAAATAGATAAATAAATAGATAGACTGATTGACAAAGATTGATAGGCAGATACACGGACAGACAAGTAAAAAAAAAAAAGTAATAACCAAGCAGGGCTCACACATAACATGAACAAAAAACGAATAGAAAAAAAAAGAAAACAACGAAAGACAACAGTGTATATGAATAAATAAACAAATAAATAACTAGGCAGACAGATCGACAGATAGAAAGATTGATACACAGATAGATAGGGAGATAAAGGAATAGACAATCAAGCAGAAAGATTGACAGACGGAAAGATTGATACACAGATAGATGGAGAGATAAATGAATAAAACAAACCAATAAGTAATAACCAACGCTTACACATTACAAGAAAAAAAAAAGAAAAAAAGAAAAGAAAAAGGAACTCCAACAAAACAGCGACAATGACAACGACAACAACAACAACAACGAAACACAACACTCTCCACATCCATCACAACACTAGCCAACCCAACACAACACAACGCAACCCAACACAACACAACACAACGCGACCCAACACAACACAACACAACACAACCCGACCCAACACAACCCGATCCAACACAACACAACCCAACACAACACAACACAACACAACCTGATCCAACACAACCCAACACAACACAACGCGACAACACAACACAACACAACACAACGCGACCCAACACAACACAACGCGACCCAACACAACACAACAACACAACACAATCCAACACAACCCAACACAACCCAACCCAACCCAACCCAACCCAACCCAACCCAACCCAACCCAACACAACCCAACCCAACCCAACCCAACCCAACCCAACACAACCCAACCCAACCCAACCCAACCCAACCCAACCCAACACAACACCTGACTTTTGCAACCACACTTTTTTTTTCTCTCTCTCTCTCTCTTTTTCTGTAAGCGCGGTTCCTGAAGGGGTAGCTAAAAATAGATTCAGTTATTTTGACCTCCCCTCGCACTAACCCCCCTCCACCTCTTCCCCTCTATCCCTCCACCTCGTTCCCCTCTCTCCTTCCTCTTCCTCCTCCTCTTCCGCCTGCCCTTCCCTCCGCAGCTCCCATGGGTGAGGAGCCTCGGGTGTTGTATTAAGTTTGGTCTGCTGGCTCTGCTTTCCCTCAGGTGAATCAGGGAAGAGAGAGAGAGAGAGAGAGAGAGAGAGAGAGAGAGAGAGAGAGAGAGAGAGAGAGAGAGAGAGAGAGAGAGAGAGAGAGAGAGAGAGAGAGAGAGAGAGAGAGAGAGAGAGAGAGAGAGAGAGAGAGAGAGAGAGAGAGAGAGAGAGAGAGAGAGAGAGAGAGAGAGAGAGAGAGAGAGAGAGAGAGAGAGAGAGAGAGAGAGAGAGAGAGACTTCTACTGATATATACACAGAAAGATAGACAAATATAAACTAACAATAGAAAATAGAGAAAGGAACAAACAAACAGGTTGAAAATAAAAGAGAAACACGTATCGAGAAACAGACAGACACAGACCGACATGTTAAGACGCAGACAATGACAGATATGAAGCGACAAACAAACGAATGAAACAAAAAAAAAAAAAATGCATGGTGGCAGTGAATGCGATAAGAAAAGGAAGCAAAACCAAGTAGGAGAGTATCAGTTTCTTTTGGGCGTGAACACAGACTGATGCCCTGAAGAAGGTGATGACAGTGCTGAGGGCGAGATGTGTGGGAAGGTGATCCACTCTCTCTCTCTCTCTCTCTCTCTCTCTCTCTCTCTCTCTCTCTTCTTCTTCTTCTTCTTCGTCGTCTTCTTCTTTACGCCTCGATTTTTATTTCAAGAAAGATTAGAGTAGTGGATAAGAATTCAAAAGTTCGTTTCTCTCTCTCTCTCTCTCTGTGTGTGTGTGTGTGTGTGTGTGTGTGTGTGTGTGTGTGTGTGTGTGTGTGTGTGTGTGTGTGTGTGTGTGTGTGTGTGTGTGTGTGTGTGTGTGTGTGTGTGTGTGTGTGTGTGTGTGTGTGTGTGTGTGTGTGTGTGTGTGTGTGTGTGTGTGTGTGTGTGTGTGTGTGTGTCTGAACCTTCCATCAATATACACCAAGTAACACAGGCCTAACTGCCTCACATTTATCTATTTGCTGATGAGAGTTGCACTTTATATGCAATAAAAACATCACGATTTCACTGAGTCAAATATTAACAAATTTATCATAGAATTATTTATACAACCCAACAGTTTTCTCTTTCTTTCCTTTTTTTTTTTTGCTTCCCTTCGTGTCTCTAGAAATCATACAGTAAATTTCCATCAGTCTTATGTTAAGCTTTGGATATCGCGGGTGTCAGGCTCATATTTGGCTACTATGGGTTGGTTCACAGTGGCTGGCCTGGAGCAGGATCTCACCAGGGCCAGTCTGCTCACTCCCGCCTCAGGAGCCTCGCGAAAATAGGCAATGTTGTGATTATGAGGGATTATTTTTGGCAACCCTCTGAATTTGGGGGTGTATATATACACATGTACACACACACACACACACACACACACACACACACACACACACACACACACACGGTGATTGGTTCTTCGTTAACCTCGCTTGTTGTTGCAGCACGGCGGCTCGGGAGACTGAGGATGCCGAAAGGAGGTGACCCGCTATGTCCACTGGGCTTCCATCCCCAGACCCGCTGGCCCAACAGGTGCAAACGCTGCTTCAGGTGAGTACTGCCTCCTGTTTTTTTTTTTTTTTAGCTATTCCATCACTGCATAGTTTTTTTCCTAGTGATTACCCAATCTTTTTAATTATTTTTTGTATAATAGTATCCTAAAAATTCTGGTTTCAACTCCATCGAAAAAGGAAATGAGAAAAAAGGAAAAATTAGTCTTTTTCTCGGTCAATTAAAACAAATTTTTGAAACACCAAACAACTGAACAGTTCTTTGCGCTCCTGCACGACAAGATTAACCCACTATTACGTATATACATGTATTTTTGTGTCCATGGAAACTATTCTATACAGAGCTGTAAATGTTAAGGAAAGATAGTCTAAGCAGGATAAAGGTTAACTTCACACACCAGCCGCCTCAGTGTTCTCTTAGCTCCTCCTGAAACCCGCCCACAAGGCACTTTCCCCAGATAATCTTGAACATTAGGAAAGGAAGCTGCAGGAAGCCGTCAGGGCTACACATTGAAGGTCCTACGTCTGGACTTGCTTCCGAACCGTCTCCTTTAGTGTCTGGCACCTTCCGTGTTTTTTCTTTAATAGTTTTTGTTACTCTTGGTCAGAATTCTTCTTACATAAGGAAAGCGATCTATAGAAGGCACTTTTGCTCTTGGCCGTAAGCACAGCAGTGTCGTATTTCTTTTTCTTGTATAGCGATCCTTTGCTACCATTCTGAACACCAATAGAATACCTACATGAACACAAAAATAAAGAGAATACGGGTTCATTTTTCACATCCAGGATAATTAAGAGATTATTATAACGAAAAATGCTTAAGAGTAGTAGGCGATTGCTGGCAAGACTGGCAGACTGCTAGACTTAACTTCTCTTAATTTTCATTTCTGAGCCATTACAATTAAGTCTGGTATCCATTAATTACTACATTCGCTCACAGGATCAGAATAGCTCTAAAACTTGTGTATACATATGAAAATTTTTTAATGCACAATACTGTACTTACTCACTTCCCGCCTCGTCCTTGTTTTGTGTGTCAAGACGCGTGCCAGCTCATGGCGCAGCCTCCGCCTCTCGTCCCGTCTGGAAGAAAGACCACTGATATTTAGTACAATTATTGGTGTCCATATACTGTCTCATCATCTGTGTTCTTGTTTCTACTTCTCCCCTTTGCAACGCATCAATTTAATAATCAACCAGTATATTCGCTCTTTTAATCCTCCTATTATTGGTAAACTGTGAAACTCTTTGTCCGTTTCTATTTCTTCTCATTCCTACGCCCTGTACTACTTTCAAAGGAGTCGAAAGACGCTCCAAAATACTAAACTGGATTATAACTTTCTGAAATATCCTTCTCTAATTATCATTTCTAGGCGGCATAAAGAATGATTTTTTTTGTTTATTTATTTCTTGCTAGTTTTTGTGCATTGGCCAGACTCTGACTCCTGTAAAACTGCAGATATTTATACGCACACTATTTTCAAAACGGCTGAACTTAAACTAACGTAACTTCATCCAATTTTTGTGCTTTTGACTCCCTAACTCATTACAAAAAACATGCAAAGGATTTATACAGATACCTAATATCTAAAATGTTCTGTTTTTAAATGTGTATTCAGTGATCAGTGTTGTTTATACCACACGAGTTTAATCCTGTGAATATACAATGAACGAGGCCATAAACCCATGATGCTTTGCCTATTGAAGCTTCGGTGCGAAATTCCATTGAGGTGATTACTTCGTCTCTCTGTTTACGTATGTGTGTGTGTGTGTGTGTGTGTGTGTGTGTGTGTGTGTGTGTGTTCCTCTTATCTATTTGTCCATTTATCTGTCACTGTTTTCCTGGTGTCTTTCTATCAGTTTATGTCTGTCTATCTGCTTGTATGTTTGTTTATCTGCTTGTCTATCTGTCCATCCACCTACGCGCTTATCTGTTCGTCTTCATTTTTCTGTATCTCTCTTTTTCTCTACTTGTATTTGTCTGTATATGCGTTTCTATGTACGTTTGAATGTCTGTCTGTCTGTCTGTCTGTCTGTCTGTCTGTCTGTCTGTCTGTCTGTCTGTCTCTCTCTCTCTCTCTCTCTGTTTCTATTTGTTAATCACTGTTCGTCTTTATTGGTTTAGCGGTTCATGCTTGTTTGCCTGGCTGTGTCCTTGTCCGTCTATCTGTCTATACGTGTCTTATTGTCTATCTGCCTACCCACTCCACCGTACTTGTACTTGTAGCCAGGTTAAGGAATTATATAGAAAGGAAAATGGTACTTATTTCACACGATTACAAATACAACTGACCGATGCTCATACGAGTAGACAATACAGAAGAAGAAGGAACAAAAACATTACTCTATTAATCAGTTGAGTTCGACAGCAATTGAGCTACTGACTAAATAATACACTATCCAAAAAACACAATGGATGAATAAATGTAAATGTATGTGGAGCTAAAATAAAAAATGGGAGAGACAATGAAAACACAAACGAGTAGGTAAATACGTAAACTCTCACGAAATGCTGCGACATAAATGGGTTAAGACATGCGGCGAGTGGTGAAATGAAAAGAGATGGTAAGGGATAGGAAATGATTGCACAGGATTGAATGAAATTAATTAAAGGAAGGAAAAAGGAAAGTCCACCCAATTACTGCATAATTAAAAGTTTTGAAGTATGTATGAGAGAGAGAGAGAGAGAGAGAGAGAGAGAGAGAGAGAGAGAGAGAGAGAGAGAGAGAGAGAGAGAGAGAGAGAGAGAGAGAGAGAGAGAGAGAGAGAGAGAGAGTGTGTGTGTGTGTGTAATACTTTTGTATGATCCAATAATACTGAAACGTGACGCACGCATATCGTCAGTCATACAGAGAAAGAGATAGAGGAGTCAACATGCATGGGTCTCAGACTGCACCTTAATAACACGGCTGTCAGCGGCGGCACGAAAAAAATCCAGCACACATATCACAGGTTCTGAATGGCGGAGCGTCCCCTCGGCACCACCCACGCCAAGGACACGTCTGCTTTGGACACCCGCCAAACACTACACGCCGCTCCATGGGAAGAGGGCCTATTCATAACACTCTAAGCCTCAGAAAGCACCATCAAGGAAAGCATCGAACAACCCCGGCCATCCTTGCTCCTCATCGTCGCTTTGCTGCTGTCTTTCCTATTCCAGCCTCTACTGTCGTTATGTTTTGCTGTCATCTACTTCTGCTACCATCCATCTTTACCACCTTCCATCTATCTCTACTTTACCACCATCCATCCATCTCTACTTTACCATCATCCACTACTGCTACTACCATCCATCTCTACTTTACCACCATCTACTGAACTATTCCAGCCTTTAAAGTTGTTGTTTCGATATCATTCATCTCTACTTTTCCAGCCTCTACTGTGGTTGTTTTGCTGTCATCCACTCCTACTGTCATCCATCTCTACTTTTCTAGTCTCTACTGAACTGTTCCAGCCTTCAAAGTCATTGTTTTGTTGTCCACAATTTCTGTTATCATCCATTTCTCCTTTTTAAGCAACTATTGACGTTACTTAACCTTTATTACTTCCACTTTTCATTTTCCAATCTCTAATGACGTTAAATTCACCGAAGGTACACTATTTAGTCTTTTAATCTCTGCTCTCTCCACCAGCTCCCACTACCACCTCCAGCTACCATCCATCTCTCCTCTTTCAATATCTACCATCACCTCCAGTTACAATCCACTTTTCTTCCAGCCTCCGCCAATACCAAATCTTGCATCCACTCTTCCTACAGCCTCCATCGTCAAGTTCTTCCACCATTCACGCTGCACTCTTAAGCTCATAACAATAAACCTCCGAACTTTGTAGCCACAGGTGCGCGCACATATACTTGCTAGTTCTGTAGTGGTGCTCCGCTTTTCACGCATATTATTGCATGAAAAAAGGCTCTCATTGACTTCTCAGTGAACACAGTAGTGTATGAATGTCCTGTGATGATAAAAAACAGGAACATTTATGGAAAGTGTTGCCGCTAGATAGAAAATAAGTGAAAAGGAGTGGAAGACTCCAAGATGGCGGAGAAATATGCCATTTCAGCATTATTACCTTCGTCCTGTTATAAGTGTAGCTCTGATTCTGGAGACCCAGCAAAATTCATTAAATGTTGTCTGTGTAGCCAGTGGGCTCATACGAAATGTGTGAATCTGGCAGGGATTAAATCTGAAAATATCTGCAACGTGAGGTATCTGTGCGATGTTTGCTTCATTGAGGTGTCGGCTCTGAAGAAATTCATCAATGATGTTGAGGAATTTAAGTCTGATTTGAAGAGCATTACTGCTAAAGCTGACAAGATGATGGAAATAGTTGATAATAAGATGGCAAGAATGGAGGAGACAAGTATCAAGGTCGATGAGGCAACAGAAGGCTTGGCGGGAGTTGCTGAGTCTCTGAATTCTGCTGATTCGGAAAATTCCACGCCTTGGCAGGATGTGAAGAGGAAGAGGAGGATGAAAAAAGAACCTGCTTGTTGTAGGGGTAACTCAGGATTCTGAAGCAAATCTGAAGAATGAAGTTTCTCATGCTATGGATGGAATGCAAATTAATGATACAAAGTTTGCTAATGATGGCAAAAAAATAGTGATGAATTTTGCTGATGAGAGTCTGAGAAATGAGGCAGCCCAGAAACTGGAGAATGTTGAAAAGTTGACAACTAAATCTGTTCAGAAAATTAAACCCAAGATAATGCTATGTAATGTCCATAAGGAAGAGACTATGGAGGGTATCATTGATACAACTATTGCAAGAAATGACTACCTTCAAGCAGTTCCTGATATCAAGTCAAAGATTGAGAATATTTTTTGCAAACCAGCAGCAGGGGGCACAGTTCATTACATCATGAAATGTGATCCAATGATAAGACAGTTGTTGCATCAGCATCAGGACAGGATTAAGCTTGAATGGGGAGTTTACCAGGTTCGCGACAGGTATCATGCACTTATCTGTTACCATTGTCAAAGGTATGGTCATACTGAGGCAAACTGCAATGCCAAGAAAAATGGTGAGCATCCCGTTTGCTTTAAATGTGCAGGCAACCACAAGTCCAAGGATTGCACATCTACAGAGAAGAAATGCATAAACTGTGTGAGGTTTAAGAAACAGAATACTGACCACTCGGCGAATAATAGTTGTTGTGTTGTGTTGGAAAGTGAGATTGACAGGATCAGAAATATTACAGATCATGGCTACTAATGCTGTGAGCTCTATGTTGAAATGTGGTTTATCAAATGTCCAGTCAGTTGGAAACAAGACAATAGAAATCAGAACTTTAATTAATGATGCGAATCTGGATATTCTTGCTTTGACTGAAACATGGCTGAGTGAATATGATACTGCGAAAATTAAAGAAATGACCCTGACACTCATACATTTGTGCACATACCAAGGAACACGATGCAGACCCATACAGACTACATGAGCCAAGAAATAACCTTGAAATGGGATGTCGAGTATTTGCGAGATGCGCACCAAGGATTTACAATAAACTGCCGAGTGATATTAAAGGTTGTGCGAGGATCGATATCTTCAAAAAGAAATTGAAAACATATTTATTCAAGGAAGTTTATGATTTTAACGGCATGGAAATCAAAGACAATTATAGATAGATGCTAGTTGCTTTTGAGGGAGGCTCTGCTGAGCGCTGCCTCGCATTGGAGCGGAGCCTTGAACAAACACCCCAAGTAACAAGTAAGTAAGTAACAAGTAACAATAAAGGGACGCACGAGAGCACTGTCTACCTCGACAACAACAGACGAAGCCATTGTCCCTTTCGTGGAAGGATACCCCATAATAGAGTTAAAAAGAGAGCCTCGATCGATGTGAGTGAACGGCTTATGAGTGTTTCGTGGCATGGAGGAAAAATATATGGTCTTTACTCGGTGTGCCTCTTTGAATATGCTAAAGACACATTCATGTGGTGATGCATAAATAACAATGAGAAATTAGAGAGGCACAATTAACCGTTCGTTTGTTCCCCTTAACCGTTAACGATCATCATTATACGAGGCAGGTGTACAATGAGAAATTCAGAACTGATAAAATGTACCTAACTTTCTCAGTAAAGATCTCGCCGCCAGCAAGGACGAGATGACACAAAAGCTCCTTCCAAGAAAGGCGTGTTATGTCTCTGGCATAATGTAATGGAATCATAACATCCTGAAACATGGATTCTTGCTTTTTCCTGGTGAGGAACTAGTCCCTAATTTTGTACGTTTGGAAGAGCTAATGAAAAATGGAAATGAATGATTAAACTCCAGATTTAGATTTTAATTGGCCCTGCTGTCCTGGTGCGAAGACTCCTCTCACAACAAGCAGTACTCATTAACCTCTAGACAAGGGTATAACTACAGTACTAAATTCCAATCAATGTAATCCATGCTGCTACCTATGACGGTTTTTACCATCTTACATTCAGCTGATCTCTCCGATTTTCAGCCTTTAAGTCTATCCACAAAGACTTCATCCGTATTTCTTATAGGAAACTATCCGCCAATAAGATTATCTAATGCCTTCTAATCCCTCCACTACCAAACAATTTTTCCCATCATTACCTGCACCATTTAAAATTTTTTTTTCTAGTACAGTTTTATGAATACCTTTTGTAGCATGGAAAACAAAACCAATCTCCTATTCTTTCTTTTCTTGTGTTCATATGAAAATTTTTTACTTTCTATTTTGTTTTCTCTATGGAAGCAAAAGACAGCCACGACAGTAAAAGAATCAGCAGTTAAATCTTTTCAATTATATTACTGTACTGTGGTTTTACTTACCGCACCTCAGTAAAGTCAATGAGAGGGTCGAACACATAGAGAAAAGATTAGTGTTGCGGGCTAGACATTGCAGAACAGAAACTGAAATAATGAGGCAGGTTTTCACTCATGTAATCTGATTCAAGTCTGTTTTAATCCATTTTTTGCCATTTCTAACTACAAAACTACTGCAAAACCTCCCTTTTTCCCTGTATCTACTGGGGGTAGTAAGAGTTAGTAGGTAAAAGTCGCGTAACCTGCCACAGTAACTTCCAATGTCTTTATTTTTTTCACCTAAATTGCTTTAATCTACTCACAAAATAGTAAACTAATAAAACTTTTGGAGATTTTTTTTTTTTTTTTTTTTTTTCGGTAAGGCCTATAGCGCCTGTAGGCACACTTGAAGAGTGTATGGGAAGCGCTGTTCAGCTTCCGCCCATTAGTGGCGCAGGCAATTTTATTTATAGTGGTACCCATATTAGGGCCCATATCACCGCCCAAGCTCATCTTCAGTGTAACCACCTAGAACCTGGGTATCATGGTGATATGTAGGTAACTTTAAACCACTCGACAAATGGCAAAGTGTTTTAAGGCTGTATGTGGTGGGATTCGAACCTACGCGTGGACGTCTGCCCGATCCCACGCTCACCACCTTATCCACTATGCCACCGCCTCCCAGAGAACAAGATGAGATAAAATAGAGGCAAAGCTAAACACAGACGTCTTTCCTCCTCTAACCTAACCTATCGGCAGTCTCCTTAGAAAACATGTTAATTACTGCAGCTTGCGATACGAGAGGACAACTGGATAAGAAAGAAGAATAATGGTAGATATGGAACTTTCATCTCAACCTGATGTTCTCTAATGTAAAGGTGAAATCCTTACAAAACACGACGATTTAAAGAGGCTAAAAGAGAAACACGATAGTCTTATAATTTCCCGACTATTTCCTTACTAACAGCGTTTTGCGACATCAGGGCACAGGATAACATTAGACTGAAGGAAATCGCTAACCACACAACTTTTTTTTTTTCCCAAGTAAGGTTGTCCAATATACTCACTAAACACTTTGAGAGCCTTGGTTGATATGATGACTTAATCTCTTCAATATTTGGACACATTTTTACCTTGAGATTTGTGTACGATTAGGCCATTTTGTTGACATTACGAAGGGTCTATGGATGTCAGAAGATTATTGGCCAAAGCCTTCATTATTTTAGTCGCCTACATAAGTTTCTGAAGCTGTTAAAATCACCACATAGTTAGCAGAGTGAATATGGAAAAGTGTCATGTACTGAAGGGGTTAACCCTTATACTGCCAAGCTGCAGTTCATGCGCTCATGTCACACGCCACAAACTATCCACACCTTCCCGCGTCATCACCACATTCTATTTATATTTTCATATTTATATTATGTTATTATGCATATTTCATCATCAATACATAATGAAACGTAATAATGAAGCACTGTACTTGTGAAGAAAGGGGAGAGGCAAACTCGACTCAATTTTTTGTCAAACTTTCATCTTTGGACACAGCATTTCCTTCGCGTGCGTTCCAATCTTCCACAGACCCATAAAAAAAAGGTACCTATGTACACGTAAAATGAATTGTATTCATGAAGTAAGAAAAAAATATTAGAGTTGTAAAAGAAAGAAAAGAAAGAAGAGAAAGAAATAGAAAATAAAGAAAATAATATAGAAGATTTCTTGGGCTAAACGAACACACTCCGTGGGACAAAGATACCTACGCTCATCATATCAGGTTAGTTCCATTTTACTAGCATGTATTTAATGGAAACCTATAATCATGATAATTGTCTATAATTATGATTACATTAGTGTGTTACTTCGTTTATCCTTTACATGCAGTATATAATAATGTAAAATAATAATTGGTGCTATCGCAACTCGCACGGCAGGCAGAGTGACATGTTGCAACTTGTGTGGCAGTAAGAATTGACAGCTTAGGATCAAAGGATCACTACCTTTAGCTAAGGATATCACTGCCATATGTAATACTCATTTGTTGAGCAAAAAGGCGGTGTGGCTCCTTTCTCTCTCAACCTCCTCTACTTATTACACTTTGCTCATCTCCTTCCCTTCATTCTCTTTCCTCTTCCAGCCTACCCTCACCTCTCTACCTTTCCTTCCCTTTCCACTTTTCTTCTCTCTTCTTCCCCTTCTTTTCTACCCTTCCCTTTGTCGTTTATTTTCCTTTCCTGCTTCTCTTCCCTTCCCCCTTTCCCCTTCCTCTCTTATACCCTCCCCTCCCCTTTGTCCTCCTCCTTCCTATTTCTCCTTCCACTTCACTTCTCCCCCCACCACACCTCTTCTAACCTAGCTTCTTCCCGTTTCCCGTCTCTCTCTCCTTCTTTCTTCCCTACCTCTTCTTTTCTCTTCCCACATCTCAGTCCAACCCAAATTCATGACATTACTATTTGTAATCATGAACTCAGGTCACTACAGTCATCCTAACAAAATTCTGCATATCCTTACCATATATATATATATATATATATATATATATATATATATATATATATATATATATATATATATATATATATATATATATATATATATATATATAAGGCAAGCTTAACGATGGGGGTTACGTTCCTAAAAAAAACCTTCGTTAAGCGAAACTTCGTTAAGTGAACCTATTCTAAGAAGTTTAACCCCTGACTTGAACTTCCAATGAGAGTAAACAAAGTGAGAGTGCATCATAGTACAGTGAAAGGTTTAACGAAAGTAAAAATTATGAAAAACATTTAGGCAGTTTAATTTAAGTCATTATAATGTACACTAATGTATATATGTACGTAACTTTATAATATTGATGATCTTAAATTTATGAAGGGAAGGAGAGTGAAACGGGAAAGACACTAACCGGCAACCTGTGGAATGTAAACAAAAGGCGCATTGTAGAGTCACGAGTTCAGGTGGTTCTTTTAGCTTGCAAGGAAGATACGCTCTCACCAGCTTTCTTAATAGAGTCTGCTGACTTGAAAATAGTAGAGACAGTAGATGGAGTCAAGATGGTGGCGAGCAATGCTATTAGTTTTCTCGCCTCTTTCGTGTCTGTGAATAATATCCAGCTTCACTTCGAGAGTAAGAGACTTCCTGGTCTTCTTAGCAACGCTAGGCGACATTGCAGGGCATTTTGGTGGTAAGTTGAGCGAGGGAAGACGAGCTGCTGTTGACGCTGTTATTATTTTGAACAGGGGGAGTGAGTGGTGAGCGTGTTGTCCACGAGAGGCGCTGGTGTATTCAAAAGCCTGTCGGCTTGCGTGATACGGCTGTGTTTTCAAACTTGGAAAAAAATACCTGGATAAAACTTCGTTAAAGCAAGTTTAGTGTTAAATGAGCAGATGGTGGTAAAATGAAACCTTCGTTGTAGCGAAATTTCGTTGTGTGGACCTTCGTTAAGCAGGGTTGCCTGTATATATATGTATATGTATATATATATATATATATATATATATATATATATATATATATATATATATATATATATATATATATATTTTTTTTTTTTTTTTTTTTTTTTTACATTACAAGGGCACTGGCCAAGGGCAAACAAAGTGTTGGAAAAAAAAAATCCCGCTGGTTGCCAGGCCCTGTTAAGAGGAAAGTAGAGAAAGAGAAAACAAAAAATCTAAAAGGAGGGTCCAGTTAACGTAAGAGGTGTCTTGACACTCCTCTTTTGAAAGAGTTTAAGTCATAGGCAGGTGGAAATACAGACACAGGTAGAGAGTTCCAGAGTTTACCAGTGTAGGGAATGAAGGAGTGAAGATACTGGTTAACTCTTGCATTAGGAAGATGGACAGAATAGGGATGAGAAGAAGTAGAGAGTCTTGTGCAGCGAGGCCGCAGGAGGGGGAAGGCATGCAGTTAGCAAGTTCAGAAGAGCAGACAGCATGAAAACAGCGGTAGAAGACAGATAAAGATGCAACATTGCGGCGGTGACTTAAAGAATCAAGACAGTCAGTTAGAGGAGAAGAGTTGATAAGACGAAAAGCTTTAGATTCCACCTTGTTTAGTAAAGCTGTGTGTGGATCCCCCAGACATGAGAGCCATACTCCATACACGGGCGGATAAGGCCCTTGTACAGAGCAAGCAGCTGGGAGGGAGAGAAAATGGACGAAGACGCCATAGGACACCTAACTTCTTGGAAGCTGATTTAGCAAGAGTAGAGATGTGAAATTTCCAGTTTAGATTTTTAGTGAAGGATAGACCGAGTGTGTTTAATGTAGAGGAGAGGGAAGTTGAGTGTTATTGAAGAAGAGAGGATAGTTGTCTGGAAGGTTATGTCGAGTAGATAGTTGTAGAAATTGAGTTTTGAGGCATTGAACAAAACCAGGTTTTCTCTGCCCCAATCAGAAACAAGTGAAAGATCAGAAGTTAGGCGTCCTATAGCATCTCGCCTTGAGTCATTTAATTGTTGTTGGGTTGGGCGTCTGTTGAACGCTGTTGAATAATGCAGGGTGGTATCATCAGCATAGGAGTGGATAGGGCATTGAGTCAGATTTAGGAGATCATTGATGAATAATAGAAAGAGAGTGGGTGATAGGACAGAACCCTGTGGAACACCACTGTTGATAGTTTTAGGGAAGAACAGTGACCGTCTACTACAGCAGCAATAGAACGATCGGAAAGGAAACTGGAGATGAAGGTACAGAGAGAAGGATAGAATCCGTAGGAGGGTAGTTTAGAAATTAAAGATTTGTGCCAGACTCTATCGAAGGCTTTCGATATGTCAAGGCCGACAGCAAAGGTTTCACCGAAGTCCCTAAAGAGGATGACCAAGATTCAGTTAGGAAAGTAAGAAGATCACCAGTAGATCTGCCTTTACGGAAACCATACTGGCAATCAGAGAGAAGGTTGTGAGCTGATAGATGCCTCATTATCTTCCTATTAAGGATAGACTCAAAGGCTTTAGAAAGGCAGGAAATCAAAGCTATAGGGCGGTAGTTAGAAGGATTGGAGTGGTCACCTTTTTAGGGACAGGTTGAATGTGAGCAAACTTCCAGCAAGAAGGATAAATAGAAGTAGAGACACAGATGAAAGAGTTTGACCAGGCAGTGAGCGAGTTCGGAAGCACAGTTTTGAGAACAACAGGAGGGACTCCATCCGGACCGTAAGCCTTCCGAGAATCAAGGCCAGAGAGGGCCAGGAAAACGTCTTTATAAAGAATTTTAATTTTAGGGATGAAGTAGTCAGAGGGTGGAGGAGTAGGAGGAATATGCCCAGAATCATCCAAAGTTGAGTTGGTAGCAAAGGTTTGAGCGAAGAGTTCAGCTTTAGAAAAGAAGAGACAGCTGTAGAGCCATCTGGATGAAGTAAAGGAGGGAAAGACGAAGAAGTAAAGTTGTTAGAGATATTATTGGCTAGATGCCAGAAATCTCGAGAGGAGTTAGAATTGGAAAGACTTTGACATTTTCTATTGATGAAAGAGTTTTTAGTAAGTTGGAGAATAGATTTGGCATGATTACGGGCAGAAATATATAGGGCATGAGTTTCAGCAGTTGGATGGCTACGGAACCGTTTGTGAGCCGCCTCTCTATCATTGACAGCACGAGAACAAGCAGAGTTAAACCAAGGCTTTTTAGCTTTAGGGTTAGAGAAAGTATGAGGAATGTATAGCTCCATGCCAGAGATAATCACCTCTGTTATGCGCTCGGCACAAAGAGAAGGATCTCTGACATGAAAACAATAATCATCCCAAGGAAATCAGAATAGTACTGCCTTAGTTCCTCCCACTTAGCAGAGTTAAAATGCCAGAAGCACCTCCGCTTAGGCGGGTCCTGAGGCTGCACTGGAGTGATAGAACTGGTAACGGAAATTAGATTGTGGTCGGAGGAGCCCAACGGAGAGGAAAGTTTAACAGAGTAAGCAGAAGGGTTGGAGGTTAGGAAAAGATCAAGAATGTTGGGCGTGTCTCCAAGGCGGTCAGGAATACGGGTAGGGAACTTCACTAGCTGCTCTAGGTCATGAAGGATAGCAAAGTTGAAGGTTTGTTCACCAGGTTGGTCAGTGAAAGAAGATGAAAGCCAAAGCTGGTGGTGAACATTGAAATCCCTAAAATGGAGATCTCAGCAAAGGAAAGTGAGATAAGATGTGCTCCACCTTGGAAGTCAAATAGTCAAAGAATTTTACATAGTCAGAGGAATTAGGTGAGAGGTATACAGCACAGATGAATTTAGTTAGAGAGTGACATTGAAGTCTTAGCCAGATGGTAGAAAATTCTGAAGATTCAAGATTGTGGGCACGAGAGCAAGTGGTGTCGTTACGCACGTATGCGCAACATCCAGCTTTGGATTGAAAATGAGGATAGAGCAAGTAGGAGGGAACAGAAAAGGGCTGCTGTCAGTAGTCACAGACAACTGTGTTTCGGTTAGGAAGAGAAGATGAGGTTTAGTAGAGGAGAGGTGGTGTTCCACAGATTGAAAATTAGAACGAAGGCCACGAATGTTGCAGAAATTGATAGTGAAAGTATTAGATGAAGTGTCAAGACACCCAAGGTCGACAGCAGAGGGCAGTCCGACCTGGGGACATTTATGGTCCCTCCCAGAGGGGACTCCGAGGCAGGGCGTGGTGAAGCCATTATTAAATTTTGATTTGAAGAGAGTGTAAAAGTGTAAGGTGTTGTAGTGTAGTGTAGGAAGTAGTAGAAGTTGTCTTTAGAGGGCAGGCTGCAGCTGCTCAATTGTATAAATGAGACCACAAAGGGAACCGGGAAGAGAGGACACGGGGAATCACTCAGTCTGCAGCACTGCCTACATCCCCGTAAGTACACACAGCTCCACCTTGGATGATTCAGGGTTTGTACCTCCCTCTCCTCCTCCCTCTGACTATTTCATGTCTACAATTAGAATTCTTCGTAATGATGTTTTCCATGCCCTCACTGGCATAAACTCTCGGAAGGCTTATGATCCTGATGGGATCCCTCCTATTGTTCTCAAAAACTGTGCTTTCGTGCTTGCACCTTGCCTGGCTAAACTCTTTCAACTTTGTCTATCGACTTCTACCTTTCCTTCTTGCTGGAAGTTTGACTACATTCAGCCTGTTTCTAAAAAGGGTGACCGTTCTAATCCTTCAAGCTCCCGTCCTATAGCTTTAATCTCTTGCTTGTCTAAAGGTTTTTTAATCTATCCTGAATAGGAAGATTCTTAAACATCTATCACTTCACAATCTTATATTTTACTGAGTCTTGGTCATCCTCTTTTAGTGATTTCGGTGAAACTTTTGCTGTAGCGTTAGACATATCAAAAGCTCTTGATAGAATCTGGCATAAAACTTTGATATCAAAATTGCCCTCCTACGGTTTCTATCCTTCTCTCTGCAACTTTATCTCAAGTTTCCTTTCCGACCGTTTTATTGCTGCTATGGTAGACGGCCACTGTTCTTCTCCTAAATCTATTAATAGTGGTGTTCCTCAGGGTTCTGTCCTGTCACTCACTCTCTTTCTATTATTCATTAACCTTCTTAACCAAACTTCTTGCCCTATCCACTCCTACGCTGATGATACCACCCTACATCTTTCCACGTCCTTTCTGAGACGACCAATCCTTCAGGAAGTCAACAGATCATGCAGGGACGCCACAGAACGCCTGACTTCCGATCTTTCTAAGATTTTCATTTGGGGCGGAGAAAATCTACTAGTTTTCAATGCCTCAAAACTCAATTCCTCCATCTATCAACTCGACACCACCTTCCAGACAAGAAGCCCCTCTTCTTCAATGACACTCAACTGTCTCCCTCTTTCACACTGAATATCCCTGGTCCTTCCTTTACTCATAATCTTAATTGGAAACTTCACATCTCATCTCTTGCTGAAACAGCTTCTATGAATTAAGGCGTTTTGAGACGTCTCCGCCAGTTTTTCTCGCCCCTTCAACTGCTAACTCTGTGCAAGGGCCTTATCCACCCCTGTATGGAGTACTCTTCGCATATTTAGGGGGTTTCCAGTCACGCAGGTTTACTAGATAGGGTGGAATTAAAAGCTTTTCCTCTCATCAACTCCCCTCCTCTGACTAACTGTCTTCATCCTCTTTCTCACTGCCTCACTGCCGAAGTGCTGCATCTCTTTCTATCTTTTACCTCTATTTTCATGCTAACTGTTCTACTGATCTTGCTAACTGCATGCCTTTCCTCCTCCTTCGGCCTCGTTGAACAAGGGTTTTTTCTTCCTCTCATCCCTATTCTGTCCAACTGTCTAACACAAGAGTTAATCAGTACTCTCAATCATATCTCTTACTGGTAAACTCTGGAACTCCCTCCCTGCATCTGTATTTCCGACTTCCTACGACTTGTCTTCTTATAAGGGGGAAGGTATCGAGGCATTTGCCCCATAATTTTGGCTGACGCTTTTCCTCTTTGTAGAGAGCCAACACTCAAGTGGACCATTTTTTTTAACCCTTTTTTTTTCCCCTTGCCTGGCCTTCTTCTCTACATAAAAGTATATATATATATATATATATATATATATATATATATATATATATATATAT
>NC_059302.1:13770166-13775166 GCF_017591435.1 Portunus trituberculatus | reverse complement strand
TGAACCTACGCGTGGACGTCTGCCCGATCCCACGCTCACCACCTTATCCACTACGCCACAGCCTCCCTATACTCTTGTTATATCTCTCTCTCTCTCTCTCTCTCTCTCTCTCTCTCTCTCTCTCTCTCTCTCTCTCTCTCTCTCTCTCTCTCTCTCTATATATATATATATATATATATATATATATATATATATATATATATATATACATAGTCTGTATTGAAT
Organism: Portunus trituberculatus; assembly: GCF_017591435.1. Taxonomy (NCBI): domain Eukaryota; kingdom Metazoa; phylum Arthropoda; class Malacostraca; order Decapoda; family Portunidae; genus Portunus; species Portunus trituberculatus. The sequence goes on along the minus strand of NC_059302.1, from coordinate 13,774,941 downwards.
AATAAATGAAAAAAATAATATCGATAAGTACAAATAGCACCATGGTACAGTACATATATATTATAAAGCATATGATAAATAGATAAATAAATAGATAAATAAACAACCTCACGATTTTCCGCGATACGATTTTCGACGATAATATTTTCACGATTCATTTTTCCTCGATTCGATTTTCCACGATAATATTTTCTATGACTCGATTTTCCACGATAACATTTTCCATGGTAATATTTTCGCGATGCAATTCTCCTCGATAATATTTTCCACGATAATATTTTCCACGATTTGATTTTCCACGATAATATTTTCTACGATTCGATTTTCCATGATAATATTTTCCGCGATGCGATTCTCCTCGATAATATTTTACATAATAATATTTTCCACAATTTGATTTTCCACGACAATATTTTCCACGACAATATTTTCCACAATTTGATTTTCCACGACAATATTTTCCACGATTTGATTTTCCACGATAATATTTTCTACGATTTGATGCTCCTCGATAATATTTTCTGCGATATGATTTTCCACGATAATATTTTCCATGATGCGTTTTTTTCCACGAAGTGATTCTTCGATAACGAAGCGGTCGATAATCATGACGAAACTATTTGAATTCTACTTTTCTGGGTTGGTACTGGGCCGAACCCTTCCTCCCCAAAAGTCCATCACAGTCCCGAGGGTGTGAGAGCAGTGACGAGGCAACCTTGCCGCGCCTCACACGGATCGCCATGAGCAATGACCCACCACACACCACGCCCCAGCCACTGCCATGAAGTGAGTTCTTTCACCAGTAAAGGACCCTCCTCGTCCTGCCAATGTCTGGTGCGTAACGTACAGCGTGCCACACCACACCTCCAGACACTGACATGAAGGGAGCCCTTTCACCCCTGAAGGACCCCCCTCGTACTGCCAGTGTCTGGTGTATGGCGCCCAGCGTGCCACACACCACACCCCCAGCCACTGACATGAAGGAGCCCTTTCACCCCTGAAGGACCCCCTCGTACTGCCAGTGTCTGGTGTATGGCGCCCAGCGTGCCACACACCACACCCCCAGCCACTGACATGAAGGAGCCCTTTCACCCCTGAAGGACCCCCCTCGTACTGCCAGTGTCTGGTGTATGGCGCACAGCGTGCCACACACCACACCCCAGCCACTGACATGAAGTGAGTCCTCTCACCCCTGAAGGACCCCTCGTCTGCCAGTGTCTGGTGCATGGTGCACAGCGTGCCACACACTACGCCCCAGCCACTGGCATGAAGTGAGCCCTCTCACCTCTAAAGGACTCCCCTCGTACTGCCAGTGTCTAGTGCATGGTGCACAGCGTGCCCTCGTTCATGGCGATTTATTCAGCCCAGTGCTACCACAATCAAGAGACACCCTCCACCAGACTCTATGGAAGGAGCTCTTATTTCCCTATAAGGACTCCCCTCTGGTCAACATCTGGTGAATGGTAGACATTGATCCCTTGCTTATGGCAACTCCTTGCCTAGTATGAGGCACTGCAAGTGGATGATTATCACTGAAGCTTGAGGCCGCAAAGGAAAAGAAGGACCTGCTGCCAGTTCCCTGCCTTGGGCCCCAGGCCGGACCCAACAGCCACCTTCTCCCCCAGTGCGGCGCCCAAGGCCGTCACGGCCCTCAACAAATTTTGGCCGAAACTTTTTTCGTTCTTCATTTAGATTTTGATCCGAATAGAAAATCATCGATTGCAAGTGAAAAACGAGGGTGTTTGAAAATTGTGGAAAATTAAGGTGATCAGTGAAACAAGACAAGGCAGCTTTGCATCGCTTAGTATAATCATAAGGCGTGTGTGCCTTGCACGTCTGTTGCCCGTGAATATCATGATGCACATGTTCCTAGATGCCTGGATAGAGCCAGTAATGCATTGGTGGACTTTAGAAGATCAAGTAGATTTCTGGATCGGGAGGATGAGTGGACGTCAGTAAACATGTATACAAGAACTGCCACATGTTGATCTACTCTATGTTCTGATTTTCTTATGTCTTTGATTTTTTTTTTTTATCTTTTTAACCACAACATTCTGTAAATATACGGAAAAAAGGAAGCCATGTTTTGTTTTTATGCTGCTGCTGCTATTACAACAACAACAACAACTACTACTACTACTACTACTACTACTACTACTACTACTACTACTACTACTACTATTACTATTACTGCTGCTGCTGCTGCTGCTGCTGCTGCTGCTACTACTACTACTACTACTACTACTACTACTACTACTACTACTACTACTACTGCTACTACTACTACTACTACTACTACTACTACTACTACTACTACTGCTACTACTACTACTACTACTACTACTGCTACTACTACTACTACAACAACAACTACTACTACTACTACTACTACTACTGCTACTACTGCTGCTACTACTACTACTACTACTACTACTGCTGCTGCTGCTGCTGCTGCTGCTGCTGCTGCTACTACTACTACTACTGCTACTACTACTACTGCTGCTGCTGCTGCTGCTGCTGCTGCTGCTACTACTACTACTACTACTACTACTACTACTACTACTACTACTACTACCACTACTACTACTACTACTACTACTACTGTTAGCATGTCCTTTGTTTTCCCATACCCCTGTCTGACGTTCGTCCTTCCCCTCAGTTCTCGCTCGGCCGCCGCCTGAGGGGACACGCTACGCCTCCTGCCTCTCGTTTTGCTCGGTTTACACTTGTTGTGTATTGTGCCACCGTAAATACACTTCATAATGGACTCAGTGTCCATGCTGTTTTACGACACCACCACACCACTACTACTGCTACTACTACTACTACTACTACTACTGCTACTACTACTACTACTACTACTACTACTACTACTACTACAACTGCTACACTACTGCTACTACTGCTACTACTACTGCTACTACTGCTGCTGCTGCTGCTGCTGCACCACCACCACTACCACCACTACACACACCACCACTGCTGCTGCTGCTGCTGCTGCTGCTGCTGCTGCTGCTGCTGCTGCTGCTGCTGCTGCTGCTGCTGCTGCCACTGCTGCTGCTGCTGCTGCTGCTGCTGCTGCTACTGCTGCTGCTGCTGCTGCTGCTGCTGCTGCTGCTGCTGCCACTGCTACCACTGCTGCTACTACTGCTACTGCTACTACTACTGCTACTACTGCTACTGCTACTGCTGCTGCTACTACTACTACTACTACTACTACTACTACTACTACTACTACTACTACTACTACTACTACTACTACTACTACTACTGTCGGATGCCCACATCATAATTGAAATATGAAGAAGCAAGAAATAAAGAAAACATCGATGTATGATAGTTTGCCAGTACGCTGTGTTGTTGCACACAGCCATAAAAGGGATTAGAAGGAACAGGAGGGTCAAAAGGAAACAGTTAATAACCCAGGCCAGCCCAGGTCAGGTAAACATCCTGTGATGTTGTTGTTCTTAGATATTGTTGATACCACACACGTGGGGGTCACGTGAGCTTGTACTTGATTTGTGAACGGTACATTTGAGGGGCGTGTTGTGCAGGTCAAGACACGCGCCCGTAAGTTCCTGAAGGGAAATTGTAGAGGCATGACACAGAGAGAGACGAGAGCTGATGGAGACAGGACAACCTTGGCTCGGCTGCATAGCTGAGGACGGCATGAAAGTTTCGTACTTCATATAAACAGTAAGTGGAGCTATGAGTTGCAATGCAGTCTGTTGAGGTAAATTAGATGGGAGGAAGAACCATGATAGGATGTTTCGGTATTATTTTACTATATGTGTTTACGTGTATGTACTTGGATCAACATGACGCCGTGATATACTTACATTCCCGTGTTACGAGTAAAGAATGTGGTGTTGCTCTGACGGATGAGTTACTTGTGTGTATTCGTGTACGAAGTTAAAGTAGATCTTATATATTGTTACTAAGAGAAAGTGGGTTTGTTCCATATAAGACTCGTTGAGTGAAGTTAATTGCGTGGATATATCAAGATTTGTCATAATATTCGGTGGTGTGTTACGTTGTCATTTTCGCGAACGGAGTAAGGTAACTATATGTGTATGGTAATATATTTAGTGGTGTGTTACGTTGGTTGCTTTTATTCATGTATCAAGTAAAGGTAATTCTTATATATGGGTAACTGGTTGAAAGAGAAATGTTGTACTAACTGCATATGAAATTTACTCATAAATAAAACACAGTGTTCAGGTATTGATAGATGAAGAGAGAAAGTTAGAATTATTGCACATGAGACAATTATGTATGTTCAGTGACGAGTTACGTTGTTGCATTCGTATATGAGATTAAAGTAATTCTTATACGGTTGTAAGAGAAATTGTAATGAATTGCAGTAGAGAAGGCGACAGAAGGAGTTGTGATTGTCATTTGCCGGCGCCGTATCAAACCTGTTATGTATAGATATAAATTTTGTTAATTAAAGGTACAAAAAATCTTTGGCTTTTTGTAACCAGTAGCTAAAGAAATTGTGCAACGTGGTGCAACAGCTCGGATCACGACACTACTACTACTACTATTGCTGTTACTACTATTACTATAACTGTTAATACGACTTAATGACTGACTGCGTACGAAGACGAAAAGTTAAGTCATAGCCGCCCGGGCGGCTCTGCATGGTAGTATGCTAGACAAGCCACCCCGGGGGCCCTGGCAGTATAAGGGTTAAGATTGAGGATATTGCTAACAGAAGTACATAATCCCTCAAAATAAGATACTCGAATTACTTAAAGAACCTCGATAGATAA
>NC_059302.1:13712666-13765166 GCF_017591435.1 Portunus trituberculatus | reverse complement strand
AAATAACAACGGAGATTCAGTAACGAGAGTAATATTCAGATAGAGGTCAAATTATTCCACTGAAGCAGTCTTAGAGAAAAGACTTTAATTTGACAGGATCTCAACCGTAGGAAGGTAGGTGTTCCGAGGAGAGAGAGGAGAGGAGAGGAGAGGAGAGGAGAGGAGAGGAGAGGAGAGGAGAGGAGAGGAGAGGAGAGAGAGAGAGAGAGAGAGAGAGAGAGAGAGAGAGAGAGAGAGAGAGAGAGAGAGAGAGAGAGAGAGAGAGAGAGAATCATTACTCAGGGCGGCTCATTAGCGACTCTCTAGGTAGGCGTTACACTCAGGCCCTCACAGACTTTGTTCCTTCATCAGGTCTACCTTCAAACGACACGGAAATGGTTAACCAGATTTTCATGGGCACTTTTTTTTTTAAATATTTTTTTTCTGAAACAATCACTACAATAAAAAAAATCTATATAAACCGAAAATTTTGCATAACTTCCACTACAAACGTAAATGTAAAAAACGACACGAAACGTTTGATAATATGGCTCTTCAGTATTTATAGAAACAGATTACCGGATCAAAGAAAACGTGATTACATACGAAAATAAGGAGAAAAAGCAATTGAGCTGGCTGGAAAGGAGACAGGAAGACAATGATTCATAAATAGCGGTGGATGACGGGAAGGAATCCAGTAATCAGGTTGTTAGTGGCGAGTAACAGAGTGCCACATGCAGGCCTACTGACTCACTGCAGCTTGCTTTATGTTTAATTGTTCTTTGGTGAGTCATTTGGGATCTTAAAAGATTAGATATATTCATGAATAAAGAAGGATAAGTGGAAATAAGAAGGTGTTTCATGCAGGCACTGCCACATGTAGGTTCATTTGCTCCTTGTAATCTATGTTATAGTGTTCTTAGTTTCTATATACACAAGGCAGCTCAGAAGGCGCTCCAAAGATTTATTTGTGGCTCCATTTCAAAATCCTGCTCATCAAAAACATTCCCCTTCAAATCACTAGCGAAAGATGTCACGGGCAGACTGGAGGATGAATACTTCACTGAGCGCTGCGGGGCATGGCGAAGCTTTGCCTTTGATGAGCAATATGAGGACGCGGCGCCGCAGCGGGGGTGACGGGGCTCATTCACGATGCAAACTGCGACTATTACTACCGGAATAGGACGTGTTTTGGAGTAAGACCTCCGGCGCCACGATCTTCTTGTGACATTGTAGACAGTTTCCATTTTAAGGCTTTGCGAATGGCAGTAAGACAGTTATTACTTATTTGAGTAATACAAGAGTGATATTATTACTTCTTTCATGTCAGGCTTTCCTCCTGCAATATAAAAGAACTCTCGCTTTAAGCCTTTAACCAAACTTCTTGCCCTATCCACTCCTACGCTGATGATACCACCTTACATCTTTCCATGTCCTTTCAGAGACGACCAACCCTTCAGCAAGTCAACAGATTACGCAGGAACGCCACAAAACGTCTGACTTCTGATCTTTATAAGATTTCTGATTGGACAGAGAAAACATAGTAGTGTTCAGTGCCTCAAAAACTCAATTCCTCCATCTATCAACTCGACACAACCTTCTAGACAACTATCCCCTCTTCTTTAATGACACTCAGCTGTTCCCTGAATATCCTTGGGCTGTCCTTAACTCATAACCTAAACTGGAAACTTCACATCTCATCTCTTGCTAAAACAGCTTCTATGAAGTTAGGCGTCCTGCGGCGTCTCTGCCAGTTTTTCTTGCCCCATAAACTGCTAACTCTGTACAAGGGCTTTATCCGTCCTTGTATGGAATATGTTTAGGGGAATTCCACTCACACAGTTTTGTTAGATAGGGTGGAATCAAAAGCTTTTCGTCTCATTAACTTCAACTCCCCTCCTCAGACTGACTGTCTTCAGCCTCTTTCTCACCGCCGGAATGTTGCATCTCTTGTTATCTTTTATCTCTATTTTCATGTTAACTGCTCTACTATTCCTGTTAACTGCATGTCTCTCCCCCCTCCTGCCGCTTCGCTGCACAAGGCTTTCTTCTTCCTCTCATCCCTATTCTGTCCAGCTCTCTAATACAAGAGTTAACCAGTACTCTCAATCATTCATACCTTTCGCTCGTAAACTCCGGAACTCCCTGTCTGCTTCTGTATTTCCATTCTCCTACGACTTGACTTCTTTCAAGACGCAGGTTTTAAGGCATTTGTCTGTCTTTTGGAAAACTCTTATTTTCTTTAAGGGAACCGGCAATCCAGTGGATCTTTTTTTATATTTTGTTTGTTGCTCTTGGCCAGTTTCCCCTCGTGCATAAAAAAAAAAAAAACACTCAAGAGTAAATTGTGTCCCAGTCTTCGTTCACGTCATTGCGCCAGTCTAGTTAATTTCACGTCATTCAGGCAGGTGAGGGTGAAGGTGGTCAGCGTGGGCTGCTCTCTCTTGTTACAGTGAAAATGACTTCTGGGAAAACGGCTCGTATTCCAGGAGTCACGTGGGAAGGAATGGATTGCGCAATTACTAATGACTGTAATTCTTAATGGTAATGCGTTGGTTTAACATGACGTAATGAGTCTTAAGTGAAGGATAATTATATCAAAGTAAGAGTACTTGTGTGTGGGTTATTAATGTATGTCAATTACACAGCTATCCTTTCTCACATTACACGTACATCATTCTGGTAATGGTTCATATTTATCTTGAAGAGATGAGAGTTTCTTCTTTTATTTCTTCTTTATCTTTAAGAGACGAAACATATTTCTTATATCTAACGTGACATTATTCTTCTCTATTTGGCTAGGTATTTAGATAATAGTAATTTTTATTCTACCCGTGTGTGTATATTTTTATCATAAGATATACAAGTTCTTTTTCTTTCTTTCAGTCCTTTTTTTTATGTCACAACCAGCAATTTTATCCATTCTTGGTGTTCACTTAATGTTCAACTTTCTGTCTCGCAAGGCATTTAGTAACTTCATATAACTTTCATTTTAGCGAAAAATATATGTATGGTACAAGTTTCTATAGTAAGATGCATGGGTTTTTCTCTCCCTGCATCTGAATGGGCAATTCAGTCAGCTTCACCTTCCATCCCTTCTTGGCGCTTACATGCTCGTCTTTCCTTGCAGAGACTACAATGACCACAAAACCGTCAAGGAGCAGTCGGGCTCCACCACTTCCCTCAACTCCCTCTCGGGCTACGACACCAATACCAAGTAAGACCCTCGCCCTCCTGCCCTCCCTCTCTGTCACTTAGCTAGTTCATCTCTCCAGAGCACGAGTATTCCAGTACTGTTTTCCGTCAGTTAGTGATGTAAACAGTTCGCCATTGCTCCATTGGCTGCATTCTGGGATTGTCGTAATAAATAAATTCGCTACATCTGATCTTAGAAGCAAAGTTTTTTAATGATTTAAATGAGACATTTAGTTTCAGCTTAAAATGTAGAGCAGTAAGTGTTTAAATATAGTGCTTCATTAGGTGAGAGCGCCTTTCCTTCACGGTAGTGAGTTATCTGTCATGCACAGCTTCAATGGTTTCCTGTTCCTAGAAGTGTGTGTGGTGGGCTTGCCTGTGTCCCATGCTGGTGGTAAGGGATGCTAAAGAGTAGTGAGAATCATGCTCTTCTCATTACTCACCAATGAAAACGCAAACAATAAAATAACATAAATAAATCAGTTATATAATATCACATATTCCAAATACGAAAATAAAAACACACAAAAAATCATGATCTTGAAGGAAAATGCCTGATTGCGTTTCCATTGTGGTGTTGACGCTTGGCCAGTGTTGCATGACACCGCATGTCCACCAAGGTCTGTTCGCTTCCGTGCTTCTGTATCTTGCCTCCTCCTCGTCCCTGCATGATTGTTTGATGTTTAGTCCAAGTCGTCCAGGAAGCAATTTGTCCCAGGCCGATGAGGCCACACGTGGTTTGTACTCGTATGTCAACAGTGTGTGTGTGTGTGTGTGTGTGTGTGTGTGTGTGTGTGTGTGTGTGTGTGTGTGTGTGTGTGTGTGTGTGTGTGTGTGTGTGTGTGTGTGTTTCTGCAACTTAATTATCTGCTGCTCAATCTCCCCACTGGACAAGATTGGAGGTAAACAGTTTTCATCCTCCAGAATATCTTGATTAAACTTGAAAGGGAATGAAATCCTTCTTGTTGGATATGGTGTGTGTGTGTGTGTGTGTGTGTGTGTGTGTGTGTGTGTGTGTGTGTGTGTGTGTGTGTGTGTGTGTGTGTGTGTGTGTGTGTGTGTGTGTGTGTGTGTGTGTGTGTGTGTGTGTGTATATATATATATATATATATATATATATATATATATATATATATATATATATATATATATATATATATATATATATATATATATATATATATATATATATATATATATATATATATATATATATATATATATATATATATATATATATATATATATATATATATATATATATATATATATATATATATATATATATATATATATATATATATATATATATATATATATATATATATATATATATATATATATATATATATATATATATATATATATATATATATATATATATATATATATATATATATATATATATATATATATATATATATATATATATATATATATATATATATATATATATATATATATATATATATATATATATATATATATATATATATATATATATATATATATATATATATATATATATATATATATATATATATATATATATATATATATATATATATATATATATATATATATATATATATATATATATATATATATATATATATATATATATATATATATATATATATATATATATATATATATATATATATATATATATGTATATGTGTGTGTGTGTGTGTGTGTGTGTGTGTGTGTGTGTGTGTGTGTGTGTGTGTGTGTGTGTGTGTGTGTGTGTGTGTGTGTGTGTGTGTGTGTGTGTGTGTGTGTGTGTGTGTGTGTGTGTGTGTGTGTGTGTGTGTGTGTGTGATGTCAGGTCTTCGTGCTGTTGATGTACAACTATTGTGTCGTTAGTCGTAATGGTATGCATCGTGTACGTAAACTCCATTCTTCGCGTGAATCTTTCCTTCTCTACGTCAGTCTCTTTAAAATTGATGTTTAACTCAAAACATCTTTACGTAACATAATCTTCACTTCACTGCAGTCACTTGTATTTCATGAATAAACCACTGTATATTTATGTCATTAACGCACACAATAACTTATTAATATGAAGCATCTTGTAAGAGTCGAGCAAAATATCTGTGATCTAAAAAGACTAGACGCGGTAATGGTCTGCGTGGATGGAGCGTCCTGCCGCACCTAACTCTGTGCCTCGTTCTCCTGTCATCGTCTTTCTTGTCGTCGTGTGTGTCGTCGTCGCTACTGTCTCTGCTGCTCCTGTTGCTCCTGCTCCTGCTGGTGGTTGTGGTGGTGATGATGCTGTGATGGCGTCGGGAACACAGTACCTTTACTCGCAAACAAGAAGAAGATAAAGGCAAAGATTCGAGTGGGTATGGTTCCAGAGACTCGCTTGTGTCGTCCGGCAGAGAGAAGGAGGAGGGCTCGGCCTACAGGAGGACCCGCTCTGACCTCTCCGCAGAAATCATCTCGCGTGCCAACGCCGAAGCCAGCACGGAGGACAGGAAGTCTTCGTGGTACAGCAAGTGGGTTCCGATGTTCCTAGCTGCCTGTCGTAGAGCTCTCCTGTAGCACTAAGTAGCCTGTCTCTGTGGTGATAGAAGACAGTTTTTTTTTTTTCGCACAACAATGAACGATTACTTGAGGATTTTTTTCTGTATTTACATTATTCAAGACAGTCAAGACTCACTTACCGACACACTCTTCCTCTAAAACCACAGTAATTTCTTCTTTTCCACCATTTTTCAAACTGACACTTTTTTCCACCGATTAACACTAATCTCCACCAAACATTATATGCCTATCACTGATCAATGGGAAAACACGGTTGTGGTTGAGTAGCTTTGATGCTTGATTAGTTTCGAACTTGAGACTTTCATGGTGGGATTATTCTCTTAAAGCTTTATGAGTTTCCTGAGGAAGTCTTGAGGACAGAAATATTCAAGAAACTTTGCAGCCTTCGTTTTGGTTTCCCTTTCTCATCGGCTATACGTATCATTAATACTTAGGCAGCATTCCCACAGACATACACACAGAATAGATGAACACTAGAGTTACGCTTTCATGGTAGGTCAGATGGGATTAGGCACAGGAAGGCTACAAATGGAAATTATTAGTGTGTGGGATAAAGAGGCGTGTCAGTGCAGCACGCAGAGGTGTTCTTGAGTCATGCAGCTAAGTAAATGTTTCTTGGCTCCACACTGACAATGACATCATTTATACACTACACATGGAAAGGAAAAATGTAACGATCTTTTTAAGTATACAATGAAAAAAATAGATAAATATAGATATAAATAAAGAAAATAAATAAATAATAAAGCGGATGGTTCTCTTCAATGGACTTGATAATTATGGTTCCACATTAGAAGAACAAAGTTGATAATTTCTGGATTACTTGAACTTACTCTCAATGATATTTTTCTATTTTAATTTTCAATGCAATGTTGGCATTTAGATAAGATGGCGATGGATTAAAGAATTAATCCAGTCACTCAATAAGTCAGTTAATTAGATGGTTAATCAATTGGTAAGTTAGTCAGTCAACACTCATTTCATTCATTCATTCATTCAGTCAGTCTGTCAGTCTACCAATCATTCTTCCCTTCACTTACACACACACACACACACACACACACACACACACACACACACACACACACACACACACACACACACACGTCACACACACGGACAAAAGCAAATTTCCTCCCACTGATGAAGGTTCCCCGCCCCTGTCGTCGATCATTGTTCCGAGAGTTAATGAAGTTCCCGCAGCTGTCCCTCGGGTAATTCCGCCACTGCCCCCCCGCCAGGTAACGAAGAAATGCTCCTCGATCCTTGAGCACACCATGACCCTTATCTCGCTCCTCGCCCACCTCACACCTTGCAAACAAAGATCAAAGACGGTTATTTTTAGAACTAATTACATCCCCTTTATTTGCTTGGCTGATTTTGAAGCTTTTTTGGCATCCTGGAATATTTCTCTCTCTCTCTCTCTCTCTCTCTCTCTCTCTCTTTGCTAAATTCTCGTCATCTCGCAGCTCGTCGAAGTCATGGAGCAAATCTCGTCCGGTGTCGTGGTCAGCGCAGGACCTTCGAGCTGCCGTGGACGAGGCCAAGGAACAGGTCCGCTCTTCCAGAGAAGGTAAGAATGCAACACGTTTGCCTCTGTTCTGGTTGCATGCAGGAAGAAACAAGAGGAGGAGCTGCTGGCCCTAAAATGTCAGAGATATGATGGCTCGAGTCTAAATTAGGTTCACTATTTTTTTTTGTTTCATTTTTAGAAGTATAGATTAGACAGGAATTGAAATGGGGTTAATGCACAGCGTAATTTTTTTTTTCTTATTATTCAGTGATGTGTTGAGTTCTAAAACATGACAGGAGAGAATTTAGCGACCTGATTCACATTACACAACAACACTAGATTATGCTACGCACTTTTACGTCCTGGTGAGCGACACGTTCCCGCCAGCTGACAGGGACAACATTTGCACATCATTACTGACGCAGCTGCCATTCTTGCGTCCGTCTGGCTTGATGCGCCAATATGTTTGCTCGCCTGTCCGCTGCTCGATGGTTTGGATAGTGTGGCTCCTCAGGGATAGTGGGGAGCAATATTAGTACACTAGTGATGGGCCATTCAGACCTCGGCGATGCTTGCATTAGCTCGGCGAGTAGTAACTGCGCCCAAAGCAAAGTGTCTGGAGTAAGTGGTCGCTGCCTCTGTGGCTTCGGCTAGAAAAAGACACAACAGGGTAGTGATAAGAGCAGTAGCAGAGTTTTATTTCATGATAAAATGTAGTATTTTCTGCAGAGTATCAGGCTCTAGGCTTTAGCAGACTCACTCCACGGAGAAAGCTTTAACCATGTAGGAAACAAAGAAAGGGGTAAGGGATTTCCCGGCCAGCTCCCTTCCACTTCTGCCTTGAGGGTTGAGGTGACGGGGTGAAGAAAGTGCTACATTTTACCGAGGGAAAAGCGAGTTTCTTTTGTTTCAACTCATGGTCTCTCTTGAGTAACGATTAGATACACTTGATTCCAGATCTTTGGAAGACAATGTGCACTTGAGTGAGTACTTGAACAGATGTAAGATATTCTCTCTTAATATGTTAAATTCATCACCTCCGTTTCTATGGGACAATAAAAAAAAAAAAAAAAAAAAAACAAGGTAAGTATGAACAAATAATTGACACAATTAATGAGTGTTGATATGTCCTAACTCCTGCCGCCTTCCCAGACCTGCACCGCCTCTACGGCAGCACCAAATCCCTTACCGGTGACTATGACGATCTGCGCAGCACCTCGAACAACCTGTCGTCCAGTAAGGATGAAAAAGACCCGACGGCTTCCTACAGCAGTTTCTCTTCCTATCTGGCTATGCGCACCAAGTCCCCTGCCAGACCCCCCTTGGCCAGGGCCTCCTCACTACAAGGAACCTCTTCCACTTCCTCCTCCGTGAGAAGACATGATGAGGAGAAGGCCAAAATCACGGAGGAGAAAGAGGAACCGAAATATACGAAATCTACGACCGAAACCAAGACTTCGAAACCCCCAACGCTGTCCTCCGTGTCCGAATCCAGATCTAGCATATCCTCCTCCCTCGCGCCCATCTCCGAAACCCCGCGATCCAGGAACTCCACGTCCACCTCTGATGCCAAGCCGCCAAAGCCACCCTCCCGCCTACGCCCTTCCATCAAGCTGGGCGAGATCAAGGAGACGCGCACGGAAGAAAAGCTTGACAAACCCGAGAAGAGTGAGAAGCCCAAGAACATCCTGATGCTGCGGGTATGTCCCCCTCACGCCCCTCCCTCATATGCTCCCTGCCACCTCATGTCCCCTCACGCCCCTCCCTCATATGCTCCCTGCCACCTCTCATGTCCCCCTCACGCCCCTCCCTCATATGCTCCCTGCCACCTCTCATGTCCCCCTCACGCCCCTCCCTCATGCTCCCTGCCACCTCTCATGTCCCCTCACGCCCTCCCTCATGCTCCTGCCACCTCATGTCCCTCACGCCCCTCCCTCATGCCCCTGCCACCTCATGTCCCCCACGCCCCTCCCTCATGTGCTCCCTGCCACCCCTCATGTCCCCCTCACGCTCCTCCATCTTGTGCTCCCTGCCACCTCTCATGTCCCCCTCACGCTCCTCCCTCATGTGCTCCCTGCCACCTCTCATGTCCCCCTCACGCTCCTCCCTCATGTGCTCCCTGCCACCCCTCATGTCCCGCTCACGCTCCTCCCTCATGTGCTCCCTGCCACCTCTCATGTCCCCCTCACGCTCCTCCATCTTGTGCTCCCTGCCACCTCTCATGTCCCCCTCACGCTCCTCCCTCATGTGCTCCCTGCCACCCTCATGTCCCCCTCACGCTCCTCCCTCATGTGCTCCCTGCCACCCCTCATGTCCCCCTCACGCTCCTCCATCTTGTGCTCCCTGCCATCTCTCATGTCCCCCTCACGCTCCTCCCTCATGTGCTCCCTGCCACCTCTCATGTCCCCCTCACGCTCCTCCCTCATGCGCTCCCTGCCACCCCTCATGTCCCGCTCACGCTCCTCCGTCATGTGCTCCCAGCTATCTTTTATGTTCTTTTATTTCCTGTTATTTGGATTTTTCTTTTAAAACAAATTTGTATATTTCTTTTAATTCCCACATATATTTTCTTTGGCTTTGTTTATATACAGAGGAACACAAACATGTACTGAATAGCTTCTTCAACCTCGATCACTCTTCACGTTTTATATATAAAAAAATCTATAATGTCAACATAATTTCATGTGATGTTTCTGAACACTGCAAATGTCAGGATTATAAGACACATGTCCAAATTTGTAGGAGAGGTTGTATAATTTTCTCTAAATGTTGCACAAAGTTTAACTAAAAAAAAACTGAAGGACCTTATAAGCAAACTGAACAAAAGTTGATAATGAAGGATAAGTGTTAGGCAGCCATCATACAGTGACTGACAACACCAGGAACACTTTGCATTTTGTAAACACAGGAGAATGGTCTCTGAGTTGTTTCGCTACGCAGTACATGTTTCCCTCTCGCCTTGATGAAGCTTATCAAATTACATCAGCGTGTGTCTGCCGCTGATCACATTTTTGCTTTCATTGTTCTGACATTTTGTTTGTTTGCCAGGGCGAAGTTAACGGGTCGTGCACAGTAAGTACCGTTAGCGTGTGCGTCACTTGTCTCTCTCTACACCGTCCTGGGTCTGTCCGTCACCCGGGGACGTGTCGGAGTACTGCACACGTGTCCTCGATACAGTCACTTGTCCGTGTTGGCAGTCTTACTCTCTCCTTACATACACTTTCATTCACACTCCTGTCCTGCACCAACACTGTGTTAGCAGTTAGCCACCGAGTGCTCGTATTGTCCGTCTCGCTGATAGAGAAACGTACACACTTTTTTGTCCTCTTCTTTCTCTACTTCTTTTATACTTGACACTTACACATTTGTCCTTTTATTTTGTATAAATAGACTCGTGTTGGTGCCTCATGTCGGTGCCAGGCAATGTTGTTCTACTAGGAGTAGTCTCTTCACCGCCGCCTGGGTAGCCGGCCCTGGGCGGTAGGGCTGCATGACGGGCATGGCTCTGCGTTCATCACAATACAATAATAACCATGTACAACTACAGACTGTCGTTTTTTTTTCGTGTTGTTCTGCATGCTGGTGATGTTGATGTGGACATGATAAAATAAACAAGCACGCACGCAAGCACGCACGCACGACCCTCCACCAACTTCCGACATCTTACTCCGGAACACGCCACAGTAGATAATCATTACTCCAGGAGCGCGTACGAACGCGCGTGCACGCACAGCCGCGTCTGGTATACACACACACACACACACACACACACACACACACACACACACACACACACACACACACACACACACACTCAGTGGTTAGCACACTCGGCTCACAATAGAGAAGACTCAGGTTCGAGTCCCGGGTGTGGTAAGGCAAATGGGCGTAGCTCCTGTTCACCTAGCAGCAAGTAGGTACGGGATGTAATTTGAGAGGTTGTGGCCTCGCTGTTCCGGTGTGTGGTGTGTGGTGTGATCTCAGTCCTACCCGAAGGTCGATCAAGTATCAGCTCTGAGCTCTTTCCGTTGGGAATATGCTGGCTGGGTGACTAGCAAGCGACCGTGGTGAATTACACACACACACACACACACACACACACACACACACACACACACACACACACACGGTAGCTCAGTGGTTAGAGCGCTGGCTTCACAAGCCAGAGGACCGGGTTCGATTCCCCGGCCGGGTGGAGATATTTGGGTGTGTCTCCTTTCACGTGTAGCCCCTGTTCACCTAGCAGTGAGTAGGTACGGGATGTAAATCGAGGAGTTGTGACCTTGTTGTCCCGGTGTGTGGTGTGTGCCTGGTCTCAGGCCTATCCGAAGATCGGAAATAATGAGCTCTGAGCTCGTTCCGTAGGGTAACGTCTGGCTGTCTCGTCAGAGACTGCAGCAGATCAAACAGTGAAACACACACACACAGACACACACACACACACACACACACACACACACACACACACACACACACACACACACACACACACATCTAATCATCCACACACACATCCACACCTACCCACATCGAAACACACACACACACACACACACACACACACACACACACACACACACATATCTAATCACTCACACACACATGCCAACAACACACATCCACACCCACACACGTCGAAACACACACACACACACACACACACACACACACACACACACACACACACACAGAGTTTTTCCACATGTTATTAATAGTATAAAACTTTCTTAATCATATAAAAGCTAAATCCAAGGAATGTTCTAAATAAGAATCCCGAATTTGTTCTTAATCAGCCGCTAATCTAACTGCTAAATACTTCCATGACCTGAAGGTAATTGCACACCAGCCGCGCTTTGGTTAAGATTGACGCATTATGGAGAGTTACATGAAGATTTTGTTTTGATTTAATTTTGTTTGATTTTGTTTTTAAGTTTTGTTTCTATTTCGGCAACACTCTGCTCCAGACTCCTCTAATCCCGACCACTCCTGCAGGAGGTGAAGAGCGAGGATGAATCTGTCGACGCCTCCTACGTGATCAAGCTCAAGCCAAAGAAAGAACCTAAGAGAGTGAGATCGACCTTCAGTCTGAGGTGGATCGCCTGCATAAGGAGCTGAAGGAGAAGACCAAGCAGGTGGATGAGCTGAGCGAGAAGACAGACACCTTGGAGCGCGAGAACAAGGAACTGCTGGCCAAAAAACCAAAGTTTGGTGACCTCCGCAAGCAGGCCGAGCTGTCCAAGGTGCAGCAAAAGGTGAGTCCTGGATAGGGAGAGGTTCGCTTAGCAGCTGCCCTTCAAGTATTGCTGACTGCCTGTGTGCCTGCCTGCCAGGTGTCTTGTGAAGGGAAAGTTCTGTGAGAGAGAGAGAGAGAGAGAGAGAGAGAGAGAGAGAGAGAGAGAGAGAGAGAGAGAGAGAGAGAGAGAGAGAGAGAGAGAGAGAGAGAGAGAGAGAGAGAGAGAGAGAGAGAGAGAGAGAGAGAGAGAGAGAGAGAGAGAGAGAGAGAGAGAGAGAGAGAGAGAGAGAGAGAGAGAGAGAGAGAGAGAGAGAGAGAGAGAGAGAGAGAGAGAGAGAGAGAGAGAGAGAGAGAGAGAGAGAGAGAGAGAGAGAGAGAGAGAGAGAGAGAGAGAGAGAGAGAGAGAGAGAGAGAGAGAGAGAGAGAGAGAGAGAGAGAGAGAGAGAGAGAGAGAGAGAGAGAGAGAGAGAGAGAGAGAGAGAGAGAGAGAGAGAGAGAGAGAGAGAGAGAGAGAGAGAGAGAGAGAGAGAGAGAGAGAGAGAGAGAGAGAGAGAGAGAGAGAGAGAGAGAGAGAGAGAGAGAGAGAGAGAGAGAGAGAGAGAGAGAGAGAGAGAGAGAGAGAGAGAGAGAGAGAGAGAGAGAGAGAGAGAGAGAGAGAGAGAGAGAGAGAGAGAGAGAGAGAGAGAGAGAGAGAGAGAGAGAGAGAGAGAGAGAGAGAGAGAGAGAGAGAGAGAGAGAGAGAGAGAGAGAGAGAGAGAGAGAGAGAGAGAGAGAGAGAGAGAGAGAGAGAGAGAGAGAGAGAGAGAGAGAGAGAGAGAGAGAGAGAGAGAGAGAGAGAGAGAGAGAGAGAGAGAGAGAGAGAGAGAGAGAGAGAGAGAGAGAGAGAGAGAGAGAGAGAGAGAGAGAGAGAGAGAGAGAGAGAGAGAGAGAGAGAGAGAGAGAGAGAGAGAGAGAGAGAGAGAGAGAGAGAGAGAGAGAGAGAGAGAGAGAGAGAGAGAGAGAGAGAGAGAGAGAGAGAGAGAGAGAGAGAGAGAGAGAGAGAGAGAGAGAGAGAGAGAGAGAGAGAGAGAGAGAGAGAGAGAGAGAGAGAGAGAGAGAGAGAGAGAGAGAGAGAGAGAGAGAGAGAGAGAGAGAGAGAGAGAGAGAGAGAGAGAGAGAGAGAGAGAGAGAGAGAGAGAGAGAGAGAGAGAGAGAGAGAGAGAGAGAGAGAGAGAGAGAGAGAGAGAGAGAGAGAGAGAGAGAGAGAGAGAGAGAGAGAGAGAGAGAGAGAGACACGTAATTTTACGCAGCCTATATATAGAAAGACAGGCATGTAATTGTGCTTCGTGAATTACAACTGTATTCACATAGCTTACATTTCAAGGGGATGTTTCACAACACGATACAAATAGCTAGATAAAAATCTATACCGTTGCAGGTTGACGAGCTGACGGAAGAAATTAAGAGCAAGAACAAGGAGATTAAGGAGCTAAAGAAAGAAATCGACAAGCGACCTCTGCCCAAGGACGTGGAAAAGACTATAGAGGCAAGCAGATCTCCCCTCCATTATTTCGCTCTAGGAATAACTGTATTCATCTTTAATAATTGCTTTAAAATTGAAAGTTTGTTGCTGGGACGTGCGATTAGAAAGGCATGCTTCCCAAACGTTATGTGTACAGAAATGCATCCGGTTGATATCCTGTGTCCTCATATAAACTCACAACTCCGGCCTATAAATCCCCAGGACTTGCGGTCCAAGCTGCAGGCGGCGGAGCAGCTGTGTGAAGAGCTTATGGATGAGACCGAAGACTACAAAAAGGAAATTCGCACTCTGGAGGATGAGATCGAGGAGATGCAGGACAACTTCCGGGAGGAGCAGGCTGACGAGTACAGGGACCTTAAGAGGGAGTTGGAGCAGACTGCCAAGAATTGTCGCGTGCTGCAGTTCAAGCTTAAGAAGGCAGAGAGGCGGTCAGAGTCGGTGAGTGGGCCGCTGCTTGCTGGGTGACCGAGGGCAGGCAGGGCAGGTGGATAACGTGACAAGCCAGTTGTGTGGGACCGGACATACAATGAGCTTTCCTTCGTATTCTAAGCCTTATTAGTCCATTTATTTTCTGTAGGCAAGAGTAATTTCTGAATACTTAACACAGGTAAACATGCTGCTTTGACAAGTACATTATAAAGAAATTATGGGTATTGCAGCACAGACAGATCACTGACCGAAATGACAACTGACAATATTTTTACTTCTGAGTTAAAAAAAAATCTATTCATCCGTGACATGAGGCACACCATTTCGTTCGGCAAGAAACAAACACCTGCAGGTTAGGTAGGGCAGCCCAGTGCTTGCTGCTGAGCGTCACTACTCCGGCAGTTGGAGCGCGACAAGAGCGAGATCGAGGATAAGCTGAAGGAGCTGCAGGTGGGCGAGGGTGACGTGGACAGAGCGGAGAAAGTGAAAATGTTGGAGAGGGAAGTCAACCTGGCCAAGGAGGTGAGTATTTTTTTCCCTCCATCAACAACCAACACCTGGCAACACTAGGCTGAAAACCATAATAATCAATTGCAACATGTCACAGTGTCCAGTTCTTGATTTCTCAATAGCAACTTTTGGCAGCCTTGATACTGGGGGCTATCAGCGTTCACAGCAGTGGCAAGGCAGTCCCTCAGCAATACACGTGTAATACACCCTCTTTCCCTCCAGGTCTCGGTAAAAATGCACGAAGAAATGCAAAAGATGAAGGAGCAGCTGGAATCCGCCGAGAGGGATAAGAAGAAACTCAGTGAAAAGTTCATGGACAAGCCAGTGAGACCGGGAGGCAAACTGAGCGTGAGTGTAGCGGCGAAAAACCCGAGGCGGGGAGGAGAGGAGAGGATGAAAGGGAGTGCTGAGTACAGGACATTAATCATACCAGTATCAACGTGATGACATGATAATGCTCGCAGGAACTAATGGATGCACTTGCAATAATTATACAACCCTTGCAGGAGCGAAGAGAGACAGATGATGATGAAGTTTGAGAGAATAATAGGAAAGATTTATGGGTACGTCATCACTATAATGCTCTTAATTATTATAATTCTTGTGTGTTGTCCCCGCAGCGTTCCCAGATGATGGGTCGCCAGGGCAGCCAGGACAACACGGATCAGCTCATGAGGGATCTGCAGGGCGCCACCGAGAGAGAACAAGATCTCAAGGACCAGCTTAAGTTCGCCGAGGAAGAGGTAAGTTCTAAGGATGCTACCTTAGTGTGTGTATCTTTCCCAGTTAATTACCAAATGAGCACCAAAATAAACATGGCGTAATCTGTGTCTCATCATTATGAAGAGAGTCCAAAAACCAAGAAGCCTCAAAATGATGCATTACAGTCTTGATATCTTTAAGTAGGCAACAATTACGTCATTTGCTGAACGGAACGAGCACACACACACACACACACACACACACACACACACACACACCACACTACCGCGTAGTGTAGTGGTTAGCACGCTCGGCTCACAACCGAGAGGGTCCGGGTTCGAGTCCCGGAAAGCGGCGAGGCTAATGGGCAAGCCTCTTAAAGTGTAGCCCCTGTTCACCTAGCAGTAAATAGGTACGGGATGTAACTCGAGGGGTTGTGGCCTCGCTTTCCTGGTGTGTGGAGAGTATGTTGTGGTCTCAGTCCTACCCGAAGATCGGTCTGTGAGGTCTGAGCTCGCTCCGTAATGGGAAAAGGCTGGCTGGGTGACCACCAGATGACTGAGGTGAATTACACAAATACACACACACACACACACACACACACACACACACACACACACACACACACACAATGACTATCAAACAGTTCGTATAGCTGTGTAATCAACATATTAAAGCATCAATCATAATTAATTCTCTCTCTCTCTCTCTCTTAGACCAAGAACCTGCGGAAGAAGACGTCACGCCTGGAAGAGGAGAACGAGACTCTGGCGCTGCAGCTCAAGAAGATGAGCACGAAGGCTAAGCAGAACAGGCAGCGCTCCATGGAACGCTCGGGCTCCATCGAACGTTCAGGTTCCGTGGAGAGGGGTTCACTCAGCCGCCAAGGTTCCACCGAGAAGCCGCCCAAGGAACCTGACGAGGGTATTACCGAGGACCTGGATCCGACTGAACTGAAGGTAAAGTTATGAGTGTGTGTGTGTGTGTGTGTGTGTGTGTGTGTGTGTGTGTGTGTGTGTGTGTGTGTGTATAGGTATTATGGTAATGGCGATGGTAAAGTGGTGGCCGTGTGTATGTGTAGGTGTTCATGGTGATCCATTTAAAATTATGAACCTGTGTAGTTTTTATGATAATATCCGATTTGAGTATTTTTTTTAAATATGGGACACTGAGTCGGCATATTTTTTTTTTTTCGAGCGAAAGGTGGAGGTGTGTTGTTAGACAGGAACTATGAGGCTGTTGTGCTCCATCATATCACGTCAAACCTCTGATATGGTCTATTGATGGTGATGGTCCAGCATTTCATTCGCATCATCATTACAGATCCAACTTGAACTGAATGAGCAGGAGTCGGCGGTGCTGAGACGGAAAGTGGAAGACCTTGAGTCGGAGAACGAGCGGCTGCAGAAGGAAATCAGGGGCGTTCTCTCCAGCACCGATTCCAGGGTCACCAAGGTGGGTAGTTCGATATTGTCATTACAAAATTGTGCTGTTTCTAAAATCAAGAAAACAATAGAAAACAATGCGCAGTACGTAATTTCCCCGTATCATAATAACTGCATATTTTAAAGGGCACGATGGAAAAATAATCATAAAAACAAAAAATCACTTACATTATATCTAGTAAGTCTGACATTCATTGCTTTGCTAAGTGGCTGAGTGTGAATGTGAGTGTATGAGTGTGTGGTGCATTGTCTGGACCGCCACGTGTGGAATTGCTGGCCTGGATAGAGCATTAGTTAAGATAAATAATTGTAAAAGTTCAAAATACTACATTACGTACATAAATACATTTTCACAACAAGTGCAATGTTATTTTTTTCACATCTGAAGGGAGACTCAGCGGATATGAAGAAGCTGGAGAAGGAAGTACAGCTGCTGAGGACGAAAATCAATGACGTTGAGGGAGAGAACGAGAAGTTAAGCGACGAGAACAAGAAATTGCAGCTGCGGGTGACGAAGCGTTTGCCTCTGTCAGGCTCCGAGACAAGCTACATCGAGAAGCAGGTGAGGCCAAGCACCGACGCAACACAATGCGCCACCTGCATATCTAAATTGGTGGCCAGAAGTCAAGAAGTAACCTTCCACACATACCTCCACTGTGTTTTGTGTTTTGATCTGCCATTTGGTATTGATGTGCCATATGTATAATTTGTGTAAATTCCAAGAAGAAAGGACTTCTCGAAATTATGGATGTTCTTTTTGATAAGTTTCCTTTAGGACTGCCATCTTTAGCGGTCCTCGATTTTTTGTCTTTTTGTTGTCTTTGGCCAGATTTCCTCTTATATAGAAATATTAATAGGTAATACTGGGAGCAAATGTTAAATACTGTAAAAGAGAGCAGTGTAGGTTGTTGGACGATTTAATGCGATTTAAACCAACGGTCAGAAAAAAAAATGTAGGGTATTTCAAAATGATTACCGAGACAGCGATGCGTTTGGCAAATCAAATGAAAAACGAAAATACTATAATGATCAGCGAAGCTAATGACCTCTCTGGCAGTAACTGTAGGTGAGGATGAATACAAAGCAGTGAAGAGGGTAGTTTGATTCAAATTATCAAGAAATCCCAGAGAAAAGCCACTGCTGAAGCGTGACCAGCAGATTTTTCTATATGAAATAAAAATGAATAGATAAAACTTGTAGAGTGCATTGAAAATTTATGCTCTTACCAGTACCAAAAGAAGAAGACTGAGAAGGAGAAGGATCATCATAATTTCTATTTTGAGATAAGACAACACATGTGCCGGAGATAGCTTGTTGGTTTTCCTTACAGGATAAAAGGAGGTGACGAATAAGAGGAAATAGGAAATTAATCAAACAACAAACTTGAAAGCAAGAACGAATCCAATTAACGAATAGAGGTGGAAAACTTTTCGAAGTCCGAGGTGCCATTAGCCGAATGACATTACCGAGAAAGACATGAGTTACCGAAGCTTTAGGGCGGCGGAGGCGGAGGCGGAGGGCATTTGGCAACACATGTTAATGCAATCTACTGTTCCAGGTACAGGAGGAGAAGATGAAGCGACTCGAGAAGAAGCTGAAGGAGGCCAACGAGAAGCTGAAGGAGGCGCAGATCGAGGCGGCGGTGACGTCCACGGAGGGTAAGGGCGTGAGAGGGATAGGCCTTAAAGATGAGGCGCCAAAGAAGGACGTAGAATCAGGCGGTTTGAAAAAGAAATTAGATGATTTACAAACAAAATACGATAAACTGTTCAAAGAAACCGAGGAGCTGAGGAACCCGGCATCCATGAAGAACAGAATACCCAAAGTGCCCAAGGACTTCACACCCAAGGCCACGCTGATGAAATGGGTGACGGAGCTTGAGGCGGAGTGCGGTAAGTTGCACTGAGCGAGATGGCACCCGCTCCTCCCTGCTGTGGTGCTGGATCCCCGCTACGACCCCACAGTAACCACCGTAACACCACCACAGCAGTCCCTCCCACCACCCTAACAGCCTGAGCACCACACCCACACTTCCTGGTAACACAAGGCCCGAGGTGAATGTCTCCTCCTCACTGAAGGATCGTGTGAGTGACTATTTGTTTGGAATAACACCCAATGACCCTTTGTTAGCCACACCACCATCACCAGCCACACGGAACTCAGTGCACCTCCCTGAAGCCTGCAGGCTGCAGCGTGGAGCCTCGCTGGAGAGTCAGTAATACAAACACTGGCATCGGGGAGTTAGGAGACCACTTTCGATCTTTGTTTGTTTCTACAAATAATTTAAGTTCTTAGCTATGAAATTTCGTGCAATTTTTAATATTTCTTCGCATAGATTTGAATCTATACGAAGTAATTGTATCCAGTAAATATATACACTTACATCCTTGCTCCATATTCAGCGCCAAGGCAACTCTTCTAGTTCTTTAAAACCGAAGAATAAAGAAGATAACACTAAAAACAACACATACCTCAGACGAGTCTCCAACTTTCAAGGAATCAAGATGCTCGCAATTTTTGTGATTTAGTTTTTCATTTCTTGCTATTATCTTAATCCCTGCTCACTTTCCACCCCGCCAAACACGTCATTCAAGATGTGTCATTTCGTCATGTGTGGATAAGTAATCAAATAAAACGCGCTCCACTGATCGGAACAAGACGTCATGGAACGGAACCTTTCCCGTGCATGCCTTTATTACGACCTGAGCCATGGAGGGAACGACAGGACGACCACTCAAGGACACAGTTGTCAGTCAAGCTCCCGTGCGTGATCAAACCAATACCCACCAAGCATTCCTCATCATTACAACAATAAATAAATAGATAAATAAGTAAAAAAAAACAAAAAAAAACACGAGACTGAAGGCTATAACACTCTTTTATTCAATTCTTATAATTTAAAAAGATAAACGAGAATATGGTATAGCCTTCAATCTCATATGCCTTCATATATATATATATATATATATATATATATATATATATATATATATATATATATATATATATATATATATATATATATATATATATATATATATATATATATTACAACATTCTAATATATATGTAGTTTTAGTTGACTTGTCCTGGACCTCTTTCTCCGATCTTCTGCTCAAATTCTAATGATCATAAATGCCAAATGCCTTCCCTGCACAGCCACATGCATGTAAAACACCCAGAAGTTTGTTTGTTTGATTGATTGACTGGTTTATAAAGCAATAATAAACAATACAAAATACACATTTCACATAGTACGTATATATTGATTTAATGATGAAGATCTGTTAAAGGTTTTTAGGTTTTCCTCAGGAAAATATAGTATTTTGTATCTGACTGAATTTGTTTTCCTCACTCCTGTCCCCTGATCCTTCCTGACGTGTGTCCTTCCCATCATCCTCGCCCCGCTGCCTCGCCGCCCTGCTGGCTCGCTCCACTCCACTTGTCTGTTGTCCGTGGTGCCTCTGTCGCCTCATGACGTGGCCTCGTTCACATTAACACCTACTCGATGCACGTTGCCATTCACACCTTCTCGTATTATTAATTACTCTTTGTGTTCGTCCTGTGATGTAACGATCCAAAATATAACATTCCTCTGAACATTTCATTTTTCCTCTAATGTTTTGTGTTCCGTGACATCCTCACTCTTCATCCCTTTTGTGTTTTCGTTACCGTCATCCTCCCTCCCTTGCAACGCCTCCTTCCCCTTGTCTCTGCCCTGCCCTACACCACCTCAGCCAAGCTCCATTCCTCTCTGGTGGAAGCGGACAAAAAGAAAAAGACGCGGCCCACCTCGGAGGACCTGACCAGCGTGCGTGACTTGGAGGACAAGCTTAACCGGGAGAAGGAGCGCAACGAGGAACTCTCTCGCCAGCTGAAGGAGGAGCGCGAGAAGCTGGACAAGCCTCTGCCCAACAAACGTGAGTGGCGCTAACTCACGCAAACAATAAACACACAAAGAACGCACGCTGACACCTAAATAGCAACATGACACGCGTTGATCAGCTGGGAAAAAAATAATGCTTAGGATGTAAAGGAGAATCAGGAGTAGCTGTCACCTTTAATCCCTTTATTGCTGTTAGTTTTTTCTTAGTTGTCTGTAACTTTTTATACACGTACATTTGTATTATAGTGTCATGGATTGTCCGCAGAGTAAACAAAAAACTAACATTTCATTAACATTTTATCTCAATGCAAACTATCACTACTATTATTATTATTATTTTTTCCTATTATTATTTTTTTCTTCACAGCACTACGGATGCTAACAAGGAATGGCCATAGCAGTTAAAGGCTTGAGCCAAACTATGACTGCTTTGCTTTGTTAGTCTGGACAGGGCACAATTTCAAAGTGTTATCAACAACTTTTAAATTAGATCAAATACCCTGCCATAGTGGTCAAAGATTCTATCAACAGAGATATTGCGCTGCCGAATTCTCAATCCGAGTAATGTATTTGGTTAGAGTAAAGATCAATAGTCAGTAGAAATATGCAGGTGATTTCATTCAATTGTCTAATTTTCAGTCTTACCAAGGCGGTCAAAGATTTTATTAGCGCAGATATTGCACTGCTGAATTTACGTAGTGCATTTTGATGAATATGAAAGATCAATTGATTCAGTGAAATAGTATTACTTATCTAAGTAAACTTTCTAGATTCTGTCCTAGCGTTCAAGGGTTTTACAAAAAGACACATTACTAGATTTGTATCAGTCTGGGTATAATACTTTGGTTGCAATGCAAGATCAGTAATCAGTACAATACACTGATCTCAATAAACGTTCTATTTCTTGATCCAGTCACGCCATCAAAGGTTTTACGAAAAGACGCTACACTGCTGGATTCGTATTAGTCTGACCATTTTATTTTGTAACTTTGAAGGGTCAATTAAGTTCATAAGACATTCTATCTACCCAATCATTGTATTACTGGATTTTCTATTTGCCTGAGGACTGTAGTTTTTAACTCTGATAAATCAATGAAATAACAATAAGATGCAGATAATCTCAATAGACGTTCCTCTGTTCCCAGGACGCTTCGGGAGTAACGAGGACGACCTGAAGCGTTACGAGGAGCGCATATCCACCCTGAAGGAGCAGCTGAGCCAGGAGAAGGAACGCAACGACGAACTCAAGACCAAGCTGGGTGAGGGATCTCGTGCCAGCAGTGACGAGCTACGCACCTCCAAGACTGAGAACTCCAGATTGCAGCGGGAGGTGAGGCTCCTGCTCACTGCACACACACACACACACACACACACACACACACACACACACACACACACACACATGACCATATTCGGAAACACCAGGCTTTCATCTCCAATACTTTCAAAAGGTTCTAGTTCAAGCGACGTGGTATTTAAAGAAGTTTTTAAGGTTCCAGTGACAAATTAACATGTCTACATTACTAGTAGGAGAAACACTCTTGAGAATCCCGTTAATCATCACTGTGGCTTTTGAAATAGTCGCGGTGAAAGAACAGTGTTTCTGAATACATGCCTAAGCCACAACACACACTCAATTCCATACTATTTTGTAAGGCTTTGCTAGACGTGTATTATGTTCTATAAGCTGAGGATAATTAACAATGAACTGTGTGGCTTGTGTGGAGGCTGTGTTGCTATTGTTCTGTATTGTGGCGCGAAACAAAGCCCAGCCCACCAGCACCTATTGCTCGATCCGAGGCCGTTGTACTCGTGGTCAATCTCGAGGTGCTGAGAGTAATGATTTCCAAGTGAAGAGGCAGGCTGGTGACATCTGGCCTGCCATCACGGTAGAAATAACATGAATGGTGATGTCTCTTATTTCTCCTTTTTACTTTTCTTTTTTCCTCTTAACTTTCTCTTTTGCATTCTTCTTTATTCCCCTTCATACTCAGTTTCTCTGTCTCTTAGTTTTGTCTGCCTTTTCCTCTACTACTCCTATCAACTCTTTCTTTCTACAATTATCTTCAGTGTCTTATTCTACTGTTCCTCTCTACTCTTTTCACTTTAGCTATAATTTCTACACCTTCCTCATCTATCCCCATCTACGAACATTTCTCCCAACTTTACTTTCTCCTCCAATCTCCAGCAGGTACACCCAAATACCTCTCTGGCTTTCCTCTCTTCATACCTGGTGATACCTCTCTTAATACAGGATGGTGTCAGATTGGCCTATAAATGCACAGAGACAAATGGACGTAGTAAACTCTGAAGTAAGTTTCAATTTACGAGTATGTCCCTTTCATGCGAGTATTGTTCCGACGTCATAAATCAACATCTACAATTCGTGTATCACCAACAGGTTTCATCACAGGCGCATCTTAACCTCTTCAGTACCATGACACGTTTTTATATTCATTGTGCTTTCTATATGGTGATTTTATACAACTTCATAAACTTATGTGGGGATTAAACTAGTGAAGACTCTGGCCATTAATCTTTTAACATCCGTAGACCGTTCCTAATAAAAATAAAATCGTCTAATCACATCCAAAACACAAGGTAGAAATGCTTCTCAGTATTGAAGGGGTTAA
The DNA here is from genome assembly GCF_017591435.1 of Portunus trituberculatus. Taxonomy (NCBI): domain Eukaryota; kingdom Metazoa; phylum Arthropoda; class Malacostraca; order Decapoda; family Portunidae; genus Portunus; species Portunus trituberculatus. Next base: position 13,741,572 of record NC_059302.1, on the reverse strand, counting down.
GAGTGATAGCCTCAATTGTAATCTTGAATAGCACTTTAACTTATTGCGTGACTATTTAGGTAAGTCATCTCTGGGTCATCGCTTTCACAGTGGAGAGCTTTTAGTAGTTACACATTTGATGAGTGTGTTGGTCACGGAAACTTAAATAAAATGAGCAGGAACTGATTAGAAGCGTTACGTTATGAGAGTTTTCCCCCCCACTCCTCTTTCTCGCTTTTACGAGTTTTTCTCCCCATCATTTACATATATTATCTGCTTTCCCTTTATCCCTTCTTCTCCTCCATTTTCTCCTCTTTTTTCTTCTTCTCTATTTTTTTTCTCCTCTTCTCATTCCTTCTTCCCGTTCTATCCCTTCTTCTTTTCCTCTATCTTCCATCTGTTATTTTTTTTCTTCTTATCTTCTTCCTTCATCCCATTCTCTTCCTTCTCCTTCTTCTCCTCCTCCTTCCCTCTGTTTTTTCTCCTCTTCCTTTTCCTCCTTCCCGTTCTCTTCTTCCTCCTTCTCTTCCTCCTCCTTCCCTTTGTTTTTCTCTCCTCCTCCTCTTCATTCCTCCCTTTTCTTCCCCCTTCTCTCTGCTTTCTTTCTCCTCTTGCTCTTCCTTCTTTCCATTTTATTCCTTCTTTCCTTTGCTTTTTTGCTCCTCTTCCTCTTCCTTCTTTCCTTTCTCTTCTCCTCCTCCTCCTCCCCATCCTCCTTCCACTGGGTTTTTTTTTCTCCTCTTCCTATTCCTTCTTCCCTTTCTCTTCCTTCTCCTTCCCTTCCTTTTCCTCCTCCTCAAGCTCTATTTACATTCCTCTCTTTCCACTTCGGTACCCCTTCTTTCGCCTTTTCCATTCCTTCTCTCCCTCACTTTCCTGCAGTCCATCCAGTTACGTGATTGGCCGATGCATTTAGACTCAGACCCCTCACACACAATGGCGGCCCAAACAAAAGGGAGACTAGACTCGCTTCCCCTTTCACCTCCCCATTCTATTCCTGACATTTCTAATCAAGGTGAAGTTGTTTCCTCGCCATTTAGAAGCAAGAAGAGAGGAACTAAGGGATCTAAAGTAAAGTGAGGCTGAAATTAGTAAGAATCAGAAGTGAAGTAGCGTGGCGTTTTGGCTCTTTTGCTTTTCCGCCTACGATCTTTATGCTTCGTGGTTGCAAGTGGAGATTCCTGAGTAAACATTTGGAGAGGTGTAAAGGGACTATATTCTGAAACATTCATGCCCGCACCAGATCTATTTTCAAAGACTCTAGTTGTAGTTATAAGAGTATTTTAAGGGTGTAGTGATGCGTTGTGCTCCATTGCTACCCCCCCCCCTTTGTACGATGTGTATGCTCCGTGGCTGCAAGTAAATGCTCCTGGCTAAATACTCGTATTGAGAGTGGTATAAAAAAGACTATATTTTGAAACATTTATACCCACACCCAACTTACTTTCAAAGACTCTAGTTACAGTTACAAAGATTTTCAAGGGTATTTTTTTACAGCTTTAGTGACAGATCAACATGGTTTCTGCATTATGAACTGGAGAAACGCTCTTGAGTACATGGTGAGCTATCTCTGTGGTCTTTGGAAATTGTCGCGGTGAGAGAGCAAAGCGTTTCTGAATACAGGACATTCATGCGAGTCCTGTGACTGCCGCTGTAACACTGTATTACTCCTGCTGGGTCTTTGTGGCTTAACAGGCGTCTTGTGTTGATCGGAGCGGGTTAATTGCTCAGATTGTTAACTCTCTCTCTCTCTCTCTCTCTCTCTCTCTCTCTCTCTTCTCTAATTTGCCGTTCCAATGTTCTCTTTACTCTCTTCTCTCCCTCCAGTCTTTCAACTAGATTCTCCTCCACCTGTTTTCTCCTTTCCTTCTTCTCTTCATCCCTTCCTTCCACTCCCCTGTTTTAGTAGTTTCTCCACATTTAACATTCCCTGTACTTTTTTCCAGTCCATTTCATTCCTCCTTCGTCCCATCACGCGTCTCTCTCTATCTCTATCTCCCACTCTGTTCCGTGGACTCTGCACTAAAAGTCTCTTCACTTGTCGCAGCTCAAGTCGGCCCAGGAGACGTCTGCCGTGCTGGAGAAGAAGCTTAAGGAGACGGAGGAGAATCTGAAGGCAACAGAGAGGACGGAGAGGAAGAACAGAGTAGCAACGGAGCGACTGGAGGCGAAGGTATGAATGTCTTCCTTCACCTTCATAAATGAGTTACTTGAGTTGTCCATGTGAGCTGCCCCATGCGTTTTTTGTTCATTTATTTACTTACTCATTTTTTGTAAGAGGGGTTTAGTTAAGGAAAGAGAGATTTGCAAGAAGAAAAAAGGTTTACTGATGTGTTGGTCCCAAAACTGTAAAGCCAAAATGGTGATCCAAAGTTACATAAAAAGTAATGTCTTTTCTTTTACTCTGGATTCTGGTCAAAGGTAGGAAAAAAAAAACAAAACAGGGAAAAGGAGAACAACTGAAGAAAATGCCATTTTCAAACAAAATTGGAAAGATGAAGTATCAAAAGTCATTCATTTTCCTGTGACGGGTGAAGGATTAATTTTGATGATAAGTTAACGGATATGAACCACGAAACATTAGGAGTTTTTTTTTTTTTTTCTGTGCGAGTTTTGATTTAATCTAGTAAAACTGAGGTGAAGTTGTGATAGGTCGGGAGGTCACACGCCTGCCTCCAGTGGCTTGTTGCTATTAGAGGTCAGCCGGTTCCCTCTATTCCTTTTTTTTCGTTTTCTTATTTTGTTTTCGGTTGACCTGAAGACTTCCGAACGTGCCTTGATTTTTTAAAATCTTTTTTCTTATATTTTTGAGTTATCAAATACAGTCATGGTACAGAGGAACCATGCGTGCTTTGGGGTCCGAGGGGTCTCCAAGCGCACGGGTTCCAATCCTGTCCACGGTTCGAGTGTAGGTTGGGCTTCCTCACTCGGAGCAACGGTTTCCTAGCGGGTGGGCTTTGAGATAGGAGGTACCCTAAAAAAGTATCCCCTTTAGCCCATAAACTCCCGTGAAAAGCACACATGGTATAAAAAAAGAAAGAAAAAAAGTAGCATGGTGTACTCACTCCCACTGTCCTTAGGGTTAATACTCTTTGTTAAGTCCTCTGCTCTTCTGACAGTCTCCTTACAAACAAGACAACTCAAAGATCAGAACACTTAATATTGAGGAAAACGCCTACCACAGTGGGAAGGAAATAGCAGGTTACTCGACTACTGACCATGACTGGCCATATAGTTTTCTTTTATCCTTGACTTACAAATTCATGGAACATTTTGTATTTTTTCCATTTCTTTCTGTAGATCACATTCTTTGGGAGCACGCACTATTATGTTCTTCTGTAAATATTGTCACATGTTCTTATTTCCATTCATGTTCTTGTATCACCTATGGACTTTTCTCTTTTCTCCTTCACTCTTTCTTCCTGACGCCGTGGCAATGCCGGGCGTCCCTTGGACCACACTTTGGGTTGTTTTTGGTTGTCTGGTGCTTCCAACACGCGCTTCCGGCGGCACAGCTGGAGGAGGAAAGAAGTAAAGGTACTGTGGCCGAGGAGCGCCAGAAGGAGCTGACGGTGTCCTGGCTGAAGGAACGCGATGACCTGAAGAAGGACCTCGCGGAAGCCAAGAGGGCTAAAGAGAAGTTTGAGCGAGAAGTCCGAACATACAAGAGAGAACGCGACAGCATGGTGAGGAGGAGGATGAGGGACAGGCGAGGCTCAGGACGACCCTTGCGTGCTGTGGTGCAGGCTGAATGGACAGTGAGAGGCCGTGGGAGTGTGCTGCTAGTGCTGTCTGTGCTAGAGGAGTGATGTTTGCTTGAGCTGAGTGCACATGACTAAAAGTGAGGAAATATATTGAGAGAGAGATAAGTTAATATGGAAGTTTTAGGTAAATCTGCATTCACACATCTGTCTTCCTGGGATGTGGTCTGGAGAGGAGAGCTTTGTGCTGTGGTAAGTGTGAAGCGGATGAAGCGTTGCTGATGAAGTGTGGTGAGCAGAGTGAGAGCAAGAGTTATGGAGATTTGACACCAGGAATGCTAGTTTTTGCCATGTCCTTTTTTGGTGTCCATCGTCGACACCCAAAGACAACTACGCAACATAAACACCCTCAAAACAAAACAAGACTGTCTCTGGGTTGCAGGACGGGACATGACACGTTATTTAACAAGTGTGCATCGTGTTGGAACATTATCACATCAATAACTTCTTAATTACAGTAAATACCAGATTCCTTTTGTCTGATCTTAGTCTCGCCCTTCGCAGGAGACCAAACTGGAGGAGGAGAAGAAGCGAGCAGAGGAGGCGCAGAACCATAAGAGGAAAGAAACTGATGATCTTAAGATACTCAGGCGCAGGAAGGAGGAACTGGAGAATGAGGTGGACGATCTGAAGGACTCGGTCACTCAGGTAAGCTCGAATTCCAGCATTAAAGTTACTGTATATCTACGTCCTGTGTTCCTCCAATAAACAGGTAACTTTTGATCCCTTTGCTGATAATGACAGTACGATGACAGGTGATTAAATAACTCGATAAGACTGTTCTGAAGAAAAACAATCACTAGAATGTACTCGATAAGATTTTCAACTCTCAATGTTAAACTCTATAACTGCACCAAACTATTTAGCGGTAGCAGAAGGGTTAATACCACATTAATTATTATACTTATACTCCTTCATCCAGTTCACAAAATCTCTTCCAGTCACTCCTCTAAGAACATACAATCAATATCCCAATTACTTCCACTCAATACTCATCCTCGTCAATATTCTAAAACTTTCCAGTCAGTATTCCAAACCCTTCCAGTCAGTATTTCCAAGCGTATCAGTCATTTTCCAGTCAGTATTCCAAACCCTTCCAGTCAGTATTTCCAAGCGTATCAGTCACTTTCCAGTCAGTATTCCAAACCCTTCCAGTCAGTATTCCCAAGCGTATCAGTCGTCACATATAAATCCTTCCATCCCATATTATAAATCTTCCCTGTGTTAATATTCCGTACACTTTCCAATCATTCTGAACAATTCCAGTCATTTTTCAAAAGTCTCCCGTTCTAAAGTGAATTATTTCCAACCAATATTACAAATCCTTCCCCATGTTACTCAAAACCGTCACCATATACGTACTTACAATATAAAAAACGACTGAGTAACAATTGTATGTGTTGTGTGCATTACAAAAAAAACTATTAACTTGGCGAGAAAAGTGAATAAGTAAATATACAAATAGATAAGTAAATAGATAAATAAAAGGAATCGAGACCCTCTTATTCATTATTCGAAGTCTTACCATTCATCGACAACCCATAAGTAACAAACTGCGCACCAAAAAAATATTCATGTAAAAAAGTTATGAAAAAAAAAGTTACTGTTATATTCTTGGCGCGTCACGGTAAGAGCAACGCATTCCTCTTCCAGCTGGAGTCGACGAAGGAGAAGAACATCCAGAAGCACAAGAGAGAAGCGGATAACCTGAAGAAGGAGAATGACAACCTCACCATTCGCATGAACGGCCTGGAGAGTGAGCTGAAGGTGGGTGTAAGAGCCTTGAGTACTGTAACGGTCTCAAGGAGGAGGGTGACACGCAGCTGAACCTCGAGTACTGTAACGGTCTCAAGATGGAGGGTGACACGCAGCTCAGTCACCAATAACCACCAAACGATTTAGACTACATAGAGAAACACAACTATACATGAAAAAAAATTACTTTCTATTCTATTTAAGAGGGCAAATCTAGTCACCCACCGAAAAAAAAGATTATAAACAAAAAGGCCCAGTTAGATGTCAGTCCCCGAGCAGGTCCAAGAGGGTGAGCCAAAAGAATGGGATAAATATCTGGAAATTTTACAACCTTACAATATCTGTCTAATCTAATCTCCACTGTGAGGGGAGAGAGCAGAGGGAGTCAATGAGGGGTTTAGGATGTGTCAAATTTACTATGCCGTTATCGAGTTTTAATTCATTACGATTACCATTACTATTACCATCACTGCCACCATCACTAGAAAAAAGTATCCTTAACCTTCTGCCAATTTTACTGGGCACCAGTATACACAAATGCATGCCTCCCGTCCTCCCGCAGCCTTGCTGCACAAGACTTTTTACTCCTCTCACCCTTATTCTATCCATCTCTCTAATACAAGAGTTACTCTCAAATACTGATACCTTTCTCTGGTAAACTCTGCAATTCCCTGCCTGCTTCTGTATTTTCATCTTCATATGACTTGACCTCATTTAAGAGGGGGGTTTCAAGACACTTTTTTTTTTTTGCTAACTCTCTGCCACGGGGACTGCCATTCTAAGTGGATCTTTTTTTTACTCTTTCTGTTGTCCTTGGCCAGCTTTCACCTCTTATATGAAAAACAGAACTCCTTAGTTTATTTTTTCACCTAATTCTTCGCTCCCTTCTCTCTCATTTTCCTAATTTTCTAGATCTTTTTATTTGTCATCTTTACCAATAAAGTCACCATCACCCTCATCATTTTGACATTTGCTTTGCTACTTTTTATCGGATATCTCATAATCATTTCATACTTGTGTTTTTCATCACGAGGCAGTGCCTTACATGATTCAGTGCGTAAAGCTTTGTGCCTTTCACCTTCAGTCGGAGAAGAGACGCAGAGAGCGACTCGAGAAAGACTCCAACAGTTTCCGGGAAAGAGCCAACGCCAGGAGCGAGGAAGAACTCAAAAAGGTCAAAGAGGAACTGGATACCCTCCGGACCACACACAAAGGTCAGGCACAACACATTCCTTTAAGAAGGAGCCTCTTGTATGTTACAACACACACATTTCAACCTCGCTATTAAAAACGGTACTCATTTGTTCCTTAAACGTCACCTTCAAAACAAAACAAAGAGAGGATTAGACAAGGACAAGATTTTAGCGTTCCTAGTTAGTTAAAATAGAAGGCAGGATATTCTAAGCATCAATAAACGGTGGTAACGTGTTTCTTGTATTAATTAAAGACCTTTTCAGAGCTGGAGAAGACCAAGAAAAAGGAGAAGCAGCAGATGGAAGCTCTACAGACCAAGTACGACCTGCTGGAGGAGGACTTCGTGGTTCAAAAGGCTCAGGTACTTCACACACACACACACACACACACACACACACACACACACACACACACACACACACACACACACACACACACACACACACACACACACACACACACACACACACACACACACCGCGTAGTGTAGTGGTTAGCACGCTCGACTCACACTCGAGAGGTACCGGGTTCGAGTCCCGGAGGCGGCGAGGCAAATGGGCAAGCCTCTTAATGTGTGACACGCCCCTGTTTATCTAGCAGTAAATAGGTATAGGATGTAACTCGAGGGGTTTTGGCCTCGTTTTCCCAGTGTGTGGAGTGTGTTGTGGTCTCAGTCCTACCCGAAGATCGGTCTGTGAGCTCTGAGCTCGCTCCGTAATGGGGAAGACTGGCTGGGTAACCAGTAGGCGACCGTGGTGAATTACACACACACACACACACACACACACACACACACACACACACACACACACACACACACACACACACACACACACAGTCACTGATTCGATACACATGATAAAGATATCCTCCATTCTTCAGACTGTTTAATGTTTATAAGCACTGTTGTTCAAGGCCATAGTCTCCTTATTGGTTGAGCCTTATGAAAACCTTTGCCTGACCCTGTTTACATTTTAATCAGTCGGTATAGAGAATATCGAATTAATTTAAACTGTCCTACCTTCTATTTACTCAACTACTTATATATGTATCTATATTTTCATTTACTCATATTTTTCTACCTACCTACCAACCTATTTATTTATTCATTTATTCAGGAAGTCTATCTAGTATTTCTCTCTCTCTCTCTCTCTCTCTCTCTCTCTCTCTCTATCTATCTATCAATCTATCTATTTGTATGTTTTTATCTATCTACCTACTCCTCTACCCATCTATCTGTTTATCTATCTACTTATCAATCCATCAATCTATAACATGCAACCATCATACGCATCATCTAATATCTTCCTTTCAATCTTCAGTACACGACGAACAAGGAAGGCGTCGAGGAGAAGTACGAGAAGCTGAAGAAGGAACACAGCACCATCGAGACCGAGCTGAAGAACCTGAGGGAGACGTACAACAACCGGCAGGACACTTGGATCAAGGAGAAACTCGGCATGCAGGTGAGAGAGATTTTCAAAGTTATGTGAGGCAGGGGATCGAGTCTAGCAAATCTTAGGAGCTCTTAATTGTTTTTCTGGTGTATTGAGTGAGATTTTCACTTACTAAGCTTGTATTAAAAGTTTACAGTTCTCATCAAGACTACTTTTAAAGGCCAGAGAAATTACAGATTGGATTTTGTTGCTCATTTTTATTGGTGGCGTAGGGTGTTTGTTAAACTATGTAGAGTCAAACAAACATCTCTTAAAATTCCAGTAACACCACTATGCCCTATTAAAGCTAGTAGAGATGGAGCTCTAAAAATTTAAGGAATACGAGTCTTTAAAGTAAAAAAATATATATATTCTTGCGACATCCGTACATCTTTTCTTTTCTATTTCTGTCAGTTCAGGAGGGAATAAGTAGTCTTGTTAGTTATTGTCATCTCACTTTCCCACAGGACCAATTACGGGAGCTTGAAGTCCGCCTGAAGAAGGTGTCCAATGACCCCACGTCCTACTCGGAGAAGAAGCGACTCAAGGACATTATTGACGACAAGAACCATCAGATAGATCAGCTGAAGCGAGACGAGGACACGCTCAAGGACCAAGTGTCTTACTACCGTCGGGAGGTGAGTCTTGGATTGCTGTTCGTCACTACAACTCTCTAAGTCAGGCAACGCACTTTTCATAATGACTTGTTGCATTCCAGGTAGTTCTCCTCTTCTCTTGATGTTCTCTTCCTGCTCGAGAAGTATGAACGGAAAATTTGACTTTTAGAGCACATGCATCAGTAGCACTCTGCTGCAACATTTCGAAACATGCAGCGGCATTACTCGACTCAATTGCCTTTTCGCGTGTGTGGAGCCAAGAAATGCTACACTTCTCGCATCACGAGGCCGATGGGAACCACAAAGATCAGTCAGTATACTTATAAACCAATGTCACTATAAACTCTCACTTTGCCTTTTGACATGACATTCCCTCCAACCTTCTCACAGAGCGAGGACCTGCGGCGCAAGGTGGAAGACCTGGAGAAGCTGCAGCAGATCAACGAGAAGCGCGCCTCGGAGATCGCCAGCGACGCCAGCACCTACGACAACACCATCAGGGAGCTCAGGGACAAGTAAGGATTGGGGAGCACATTGAGTTTCCTTTAGCACTCTATTTACTGTGTTGTGAGGGGAGGCGGTCCATCAATTAATCCATGCTGACTAAAATAATAATAATTTTCAAGATTTGATAGTGAAAAGTACATATATATATATATATATATATATATATATATATATATATATATATATATATATATATATATATATATATATATATATATATATATATATATATATATATATATATATATATATATATATATATATATATATATATATATATATAGAGAGAGAGAGAGAGAGAGAGAGAGAGAGAGAGAGAGAGAGAGAGAGAGAGAGAGAGAGAGAGAGAGAGAGAGAGAGAGAGAGAGAGAGAGAGAGAGAGAGAGAGAGAGAGAGAGAGAGAGAGAGAGAGAGAGAGAGAGAGAGAGAGAGAGAGAGAGAGAGAGAGAGAGAGAGAGAGAGAGAGAGAGAGAGAGAGAGAGAGAGAGAGAGAGAGAGAGAGAGAGAGAGAGAGAGAGAGAGAGAGAGAGAGAGAGAGAGAGAGAGAGAGAGAGAGAGAGAGAGAGAGAGAGAGAGAGAGAGAGAGAGAGAGAGAGAGAGAGAGAGAGAGAGAGAGAGAGAGAGAGAGAGAGAGAGAGAGAGAGAGAGAGAGAGAGAGAGAGAGAGAGAGAGAGAGAGAGAGAGAGAGAGAGAGAGAGAGAGAGAGAGAGAGAGAGAGAGAGAGAGAGAGAGAGAGAGAGAGAGAGAGAGAGAGAGAGAGAGAGAGAGAGAGAGAGAGAGAGAGAGAGAGAGAGAGAGAGAGAGAGAGAGAGAGAGAGAGAGAGAGAGAGAGAGAGAGAGAGAGAGAGAGAGAGAGAGAGAGAGAGAGAGAGAGAGAGAGAGAGAGAGAGAGAGAGAGAGAGAGAGAGAGAGAGAGAGAGAGAGAGAGAGAGAGAGAGAGAGAGAGAGAGAGAGAGAGAGAGAGAGAGAGAGAGAGAGAAAAAAAAAAGCCAGCCATTTCCCCAAAAAGCACAACCAGATTAGCACCAAAAATACCTTGACAATGCATCCTTTGAGCACCAAGCGGCGACGAAGCCAGGTAGCTACTCAGACATTTCCCAGGTAAGAATCTATACACTTCCAAAGCTTCCCTCTCAACCTTTCCAACCTTCCAGATTCACCGCCAGCGAGAAGATCTACAAGACAGACCTCACCAAGATCAAGATGAAGTACGACTCGAAGCTGAAGGCGATGACGGAGGAAGTGTCGACGCTCACTCAGCACATGACTAAATACAGGCGCGAGCGAGACACGTACAAGGAGATGCTGGACGGCTCGCAGCGCACCATCGCGGAGCTCAAGGGCAGCGGCAACTACAAGGCTTCCAGAGCCGATAATGCCTCCGAGGTGAGAGTCCCGCTGTGGAGATGTTTTGTTAGGGGTGAAGTGAGGTTAGCTATTAGTATCAGAAGGGAGATTAGATGAAAAACAAAAAAAACAAAACTAGTACATTCGGAAGTTAAAAATACAAGGCAGGGTAGAATTGGATCCTATTATTCTTTTCTTAATTAGTGAAATGTGTTCCTTTAATGGCCCTGATTTTTGGGTGATAGTTTTGACCTTTCTTTAGGGACTTGCCTCTTAGCTTGCCATTTTTTCTCAGTTTGTCGTTTTTTTTTTCTCCCTCTAGTTTTCTCAGTGCCCTTACATACAGTAAAGATGTGCTAACTGGTAGGCCGTTGATGTGAGAGGAGTAGGCTAACTAGGAAAGTCTTCATCTTAAACTAGAACCATAAAGGGTGATGATAGTGATGAAGGAAAGGTTAAAATGTATATCTAGGTAATGGCGCAGGTATGTGATGAGGTGGGCAAGGAGATATTCAGTGAGGTTTTATTGTGTTAGGGATAGAGATGTGATTGATGTTTCAATACACGTCCTGAATTTCATAAAACACCACACTGATGTATTTTGAATATAATATAAATGGAGAGCCTGTCAAAGTAACGAGATGGGATAGAGAACATCAGTGGAGCGATTTACGGTATTGCAGCAAAAAATAGTTACTAAAATAGAACTTTAACACCAACCTTCCTCCCATCTGTTTATGTAGGATCGTTATCTATCCAAATACGCGGCAGATATTCGTAACCTTAGCTACTACTTATCTTCTGTATGGTTTCTCAAATGTTCAGATACAAATGCAACCTGTAAATAGCGTGTAGTGTAGTAAGATGTACATATATGTGTAGCCAAGTAGTTATCAGTGTATCAGAACCAGCAACAATAGTGTTTAGTCTGTGTCCTTTCCATCATACAGTGTCCTAGTCCCCTTGTGTTGTCAGTAACGCATGTAACACCAGTCCTTCACGTGTAGGTGTCTTGACTCCCTCCTGACCCTCCACGAGCACCCCTTGAGTTCATGTTGGTCTGGTAGGCGATGATAACACCTCTTCTGTTCTTAGATGGCGGGAAGCAAGCGCCAGGTGGACCAGAAGGTAACTGAGAGACTGGAACGAACGAACGCGGCTGACATGAAGTCCCTAATGAGGCTTGCGTCCTGACCTTGCTCTCAAGTCACGCCACACGCGCTCACTAGACATAAAAACCGCTCCTCACTGCGAGGAGTGAACTAAAAGTCACTTCATAATTTATTCTCATCCTACATGAAAGGAATATATAGAAAAATAATAATAAGTGCATAAATAATTAGTTTTTATTTCTTGCAACAAATTTAATTAAAATGGCTTCTTTGTCACTATAGTTTATGGACACACAGTGTGCATAGAGAAAATGCGCTGGGCTCAGATCCTGAGCAGATCAAATCATCAGCAAATTATTTTGCTTACAAATGAGTTCAAATTATGAAAGTTCATGAAAGACAGAGTGGCTCATTGATTTTGAATTACACATTTCACAGTGCTGGAATGACTTTATCTCAATGGATGTGGTCGTGATGACGTCCATACAAGTTAGTTTGCAGAGAGCAGCTGGTCAGGACGGAAGAACTCTCACACTAGTCTGTACCACCCTATAGCTACACCAGTACACATTTTAAGTAGTTCCCCGTGCATCTTAGTCCTATTTTTCCCTTGATGACTGGTAGTGCAGCCACTGGTGCTGAACGTCTGCAGGAAGGCTGCAGCTCCTCAGACGTCAGGCGACCACTCAGCAACTCACCAGCTGTAGCTCTTGGTAACTTTGCTTGTCTTCAGCCGTCCCACTGCGGCGTCAAGTCACCAAACACGAGTGATGAAGACGCCCACCTCACTGCTCACCCGCTCTTTCCAGAACATTTGTTTTAGTAAGCTGCTTCTTTAGCGGGCTGTCTGGTTGCTGTCTGATAAGCAAAGCCACAGTCTGTCTTGTGTGGTAGGCTTGCATCTTGCAAAGTAAAATTCAGAGGCTGAGGACCGTGATCGTGTGAGCCACTTTGCTAGAGCCTTGGCTCCAGACACTAGGGTCGCCTGGCTCGGGAATGGCTCCTGCCACTCACCCCCAGCTTGTCGTGGCTGTTGTGTGCTTCACGCTGTCTCAGGGACTGACCTTCTCCCGGTGCGTCACCACATCTTAACGTGAACTCGATGTGGAGATTTGGAATTACATGAATTCATCAATAAAATGCAAAATAATCAACAAAGTACAACCTCACCACAAGCATGATACAACAATCTTCTTTTCTTCTGTCACTTTGTTTTTTGTAACGTGCACTCTTAAAAGAGAGAGAGGCATTTGATAACTACAAAAAAAAAAAAAAACTTGACATGATTTTTCGGAACTGTCTTACTTTCACCACCTAGCGGCACAATACAGACATTCAATCAAATTTACATTAACTAAAGTAGACGAACCAAATTTTTCTCGTGCTGCTGCTGATGGCGTGCGAGGCGTCATGGTGACAAGGACCAGACTCATCAGCGTGTCGCGACACTGCTCTCCCCGCAGGCCCAGCAGCACCTCCTCGAGACCCAGGAGCTGCACGCACAGGTTACGGAGTTCGAGGACAAGCTGGCGGACGCGAGGCTCGAGAACACAAAACTCAAGAACGAAATCATCGATCAGAAGACCAACTTTGAGATCCAGCTGTGTGACCTGCAGACCAAAGTCAACGAGGTGGGTGGCGCGCCTTCGTCTTGTCTCTGCTTCTTAACATTAATAGAGTATAAGTAATCACAACACAGCTATGAGTTGTGAAGAAAATATTTTTTGAACGTAGACGATTCTCAAAATTATGGTAACATTTGATGTTGTACTCATATTACTACCAGAGGATGATATAGAGTAGACTACAAGAACATATGTGTTATGAATGAAATATTTTCTGATCAATTTGTTACAGAAGCATTGTGATTTTTCGTTAGATAACCATTATAAGACGACTGGTAGGGAAGCCTTACAACTTTTCATGTAAATTGAGTTTTTGACTTAGTAAATGGATGGAGATGATTGAGAAGTGTGTTTTTAGTACGAAGAGAGCCGCCTGCTGGTGGGCAGCGCGCGGCGCCTGCCCGGGCTCAGAACAAGACTGGAACTCAACTGGCAGAAGGAGCGTGAGGAGCAGCAACGGCTCATCCAGGAGACCGCCACGCTCGCTAAGGACCTTCGCCAGGTGCGTGTGTGTTGCATCAGTCACTCAAAGGAGAGTCAGGATTTAGCCGTGATCTTTAACTCCATGATTGTGAGTTACGTAATTCAAAAAATATTTAATGGTATCCACGATAAATTGAATTGATGCCATGGTGTGAAAGAATTAATGTCTTCTACACAGTTAAGTAGATGTCAGTTTTTTCACGATGAGACATCACAGACATCTCATTCCCTTCTCTCCTTCCGCAGACGCTGTACGAGGTGGAGCGGGAGCGAGACCTGGAAAAGCTGGAGGCCAAGAGGAAGATAGACCAGCTGAAGAAGACGGTAGGCCAGGAGACATCAGACACCAAGACGAAAGTGCAGGAGGTGAGCCGCGGCGTCGTGGTAGTACGGGGATCAGATACAGAGAAAGCAAACTAGGGAACATTATCGTTATCACTCTGAGTATAAGAGCAACGATATAGAAAGAGTATATATATTCTGTCTCTCTCTCTCTCTCTCTCTCTCTCTCTCTCTCTCTCTCTCAATATTAAATGTTTACACTTTTCACGACTGTCTTAATACTGGTAAAGCTTCTTATACTCGTATTTAGCATAAATTCTCCATTATAATATGAACTTCCACGTAAACCATCCTTTCTACTAGCCAGACATCATATCGCCTTTACTAACGGTGTCCCTCCCTCACCACAGCTTCAGCGGGATCTACAGGAACTGCGAGAGGCGCACGCCAAGCTGCGGCAAATCAACGAAAAACTGAGGCGAGAAAAAGACCGCACGGAGGTGGAGCGAGAGGCGATGCGAGACAAGTACCTGGGCTCCTCCCGCGAGCACCTTCACCAGCAGAGCAAGATGGACCTGCTGGCAGAGGAGGTGAGGCACAGGGTGGGCTGGTGTGGAGAGGGTACGATAGGATGGGAGAACAATACATTTCACGGCACAATTGCAGGGAGGCGGTGGCGTAGTGGATAAGGTGGTGAGCGTGGGATCGGGCCGATGTCCACGCGTAGGTTAGAATCCCATCACGGACTGCCATGAAACTTTGTCATTTGTCGAGTGGTTTAAAGTTACCTACATGTCACCATGATACCCAGGTTGTAGGTGGAGGCCTTACATCAAAGATACGCAAAGATATGCTTGGGTGGTGATATGGGCACTAATAATGGTATCGATATAAATAAGATTGCCTGTGCCACTAATGGATGGAAACTGAACAGCGTTTCCCATACTCTTCAAGTATACCTACAGGTATTGTAGGCCATAACATAAAATAAAAAAAGTGTCAGCAGGATACACTTATATATGCACACACAACGCGAATATTCCAAACTTACAAATACATTGGAATTGACTTCAATCGTATCTGGTGATGAACGAGAAGCATCCGCCGTCTACATTAAAAGTGGGACACGCTGCCGGAGCGCGGAGAGTAAGTTAATGTTGTGGTGATCTACTAATTGAGAATCACGAGGAAATATTCCAAATCGCAAGTGTCGTGATCCGATCTGTTCCATGAAGTTGCACAACGTTGCACACTTCTCTGGCTACCTGTTATAGATACTTTTCATTGTTTACTTAATAAATAATACTAATACATAAACACATCCGATACGTCTCCGGCAAATGAAATTCGTCAAATAAATACCAAATATGAAAATTTCTGCAATCTTCATACACAAAACAAATACCGCAATTTTATTCACAAAAGATTTTCATTCTCTTCACTGGACAATATACCATATAAATTTGTGTTGTAACGTTGTAATCAGCTAACTTGATAACACAACAAATATGTCACCATTAAAGCAATGTGCTCATTAAATCAATATACAACGCTCATAATTCATATATCTGCGTTGTAGCGATTTCCTCTTAACATTCAACACATATTTGCATCACGGCGATTTCCTCATATTACTCAACACATATCTGCGTTACAGCAATTTACTCATAATACTCAACACATTGACACCAGAAATATATTACCCAGACACAACAACTACTCGATACGGCGCGATGTACTCATAACACTGACAGTGACACTAGAAAAATATCACACGACCACAAAAACAACTTTTTTCCATAAGTATTACACAATCAATATCAAAATAATAAATGTAAACCTCCTATCATTATTCTGTCTCCATTCTAATAATTACCGAATTACTTGCTTTCAAGATTGCATTACAACTTCTAAACTCTGCTTACTTTTACATGATTCTGTCCATATTCTCGTTCTGTTCTTTACTCACAATCTTAACTGGAAACTTCACATCTCATCTCTTGCTAAAACAGTTTCTATAAAGTTAGGCGTTCTGCGGCGTCTTTGCCAGTTTTTCTTGTCCTTCCAACTGCTAACTCTATATAAGGGCCTTATCCGTCCTTGTATGGAGTACTCTTCGCATGTTTGGGGGGGGTTCCACTCACACAGTTTTATTAGATAGGATGGAATCAAAAGGCTTTTGTCTCATCAACTTTCCTCCTCTGATTGACTGTCTTCAGCTTCCTTCTCACCACCGAAATGTTGCATATCTTTCTATCTTTTATCGCTATTTTCATGCTAACTACTCAATTGATCTTGGTAACTGCATGTCTCCCCTCCTCCTGCGGCCTTGTTGCACAAGGCTTTCCTCTTCCTCTCACCCCTATTCTGTCCAACTCTTTAATGTAAGAGTTAACCAGTATTCTCAATCATTCATACCTTTCTCTGGTAAACTCTGGAACTCCCTGCCTACTTCTGTATTTCCATCTTCCTACTACTTGACTCGCGGCCTCTCAGAATTTCAGGTCTTTCACTCCTACAATCTCTGCTGCTCTGCTACTTCAGTATCATTAGTAATATACTCCAGTTTATGTTACATTCTTCTCTCAAAAGATATTCCCTTATAATAAGATCGAAATTTCTATATATTCACACACACACACACACACACACACACACACACACACACACACACACACACACACACACGTACACTTACACACACATGTACTGTATACTCTTCCATGAACATAATCCGCCCATGGGCGTGTTAATATATAACCTTACCACTCAAAAACAACCAGGGCGAAGTTTGGGGTATAAGAGAGAGTGAGAGGCAGATCAAGTATCCGTAAGTCAACTCGCCTTTCTCCTCCTTTGTACACAACGTCCAAGACAGACCGACGCCTTAGTATCGTTCACGCGGTCATTGTCTATAATCTTCTTCTTAGGTGAGGTACATCTGCTTGGGCCCCTCTCTCTATTTATCAGCAACTTCATACCACACAAGTATGCTGTTGGAAGAAGCTGCAAGGGGGAGACGGAGCTACTGAACAAGGCTGATACATACAGTATGTAAGTGACCATTGATTCATATGTCGAAATCTTAAAAGTATGAAGCGTTGCACATGGAAACATTTTATTGCTTAAATCATGCGGGGAAGGGCACGTCCACGGAAACAACGCAGGTGGTGCGGCGCATGTCGTGCTGATATTTCATGCTGAAAATAACGTTCCATGGATTTTACGTATTTCATTCTTTCATTTGACAACTGCGTGACGTCAATGGAAAATGAATTCATTGAAGTTAAAAGAGGAGAAAATAACATTCATCAAAAGGCGGATAAGATAACAACAGGCTATTAGTCTTTGATTTTACTTATCTTGATAAGAACTTGTCAACTCTTTAGTTAGGAAATATGTAAAATATGATAACTTTTCCTGTTCCTTTACTGGCACAAATCCTACATTAAAAAATAAAGAATGCAGTTGAGTGACTTTGAAGTTTCAAATTAAATAATCTTGATGATTAGTATTCATTTCTTTATTCGTGACTGCTGCCACTGCGCGTGCTGAGGAAATATCAAAGAGAGGTAAAGATCGACATGAGAGAGAGAGAGAGAGAGAGAGAGAGAGAGAGAGAGAGAGAGAGAGAGAGAGAGAGAGAGAGAGAGAGAGAGAGAGAGAGAGAGAGAGAGAGAGAGAGAGAGAGAGAGAGAGAGAGAGAGAGAGAGAGAGAGAGAGAGAGAGAGAGAGAGAGAGAGAGAGAGAGAGAGAGAGAGAGAGAGAGAGAGAGAGAGAGAGAGAGAGAGAGAGAGAGAGAGAGAGAGAGAGAGAGAGAGAGAGAGAGAGAGAGAGAGAGAGAGAGAGAGAGAGAGAGAGAGAGAGAGAGAGAGAGAGAGAGAGAGAGAGAGAGAGAGAGAGAGAGAGAGAGAGAGAGAGAGAGAGAATTAAACGTTTATTAAAGGCCAACAAAGTTTCATCAGTCTTATTTGTATAATATCAGCCTTTTTCTAAAAGTAAAAGCTTTCCTTTAGGCAAGAGTAAGTACACGAGATTAATAAAATGCTTATAAGGAAAATAATCATGATGATGAAAATATAGACAATAAGGTAATATTTCCCAGCATTAGTAATGGAATTCCTCATTACATAATAGTGCAATATTCAAGACATCAATGCACGTAGGCACGCACGCAGTATCTATTTCAAGAATAAACCGTTGTATAGAATGAAGGTGCAGCTGCCTTTCGCTCACAGCAGGAAAGAAACAATTACCAAGGAAAACACCCACCACATTACAACAGAATGTGTGCAGCTCGTGACTGTGGAATGTTTCTTTCTTGGAGTCTGCCATGACGAGGGCATGACACCCACACACTCGGCAGAAATAATGGCGATGTATACCGAGACCAGACCAATGTGACTTCACCATGTAGAAGACACTGGCTTGCCTTGGGGCGCTCTGTTGGATGCACGTCAAGGCTATTTCCTCAGTGGCAATATATGCATCTCTCTCTCTCTCTCTCTCTCTCTCTCTCTCTCTCTCTCTCTCTCTCTCTCTCTCTCTCTCTCACTGAAGCTTCCACATACTCCTCTTTCCAACCTGTCCCCGGCGGTCGTCCCGTTTTTGACGACAAGGCGGTGACGGTTTAAGGCTCAATTACATTAAAAGTATCCCCTTTAGCCCATAAATCCCGTGAAAAGCCCACATCGTATAAATAAAAAAAAAAAAACAGACCTTACCAAAAATAGAACAATGAAATAAAAACATCATAAATAAATAAATATAGTCAATAAAAGATAAGTTAATATTAAATTAATTAGAACTGAATAAAACTAAGAAATAAATAAATCAATGGACATAAAATCATCATAAAACTTCCAAAGCAAAATATTGTTGAGTATATAAATAAATTGGTAAATGAAGATATTCGACAAAATTAAGGGAAATAAAAGAAAAAAGGAAAATTTCCATAAGAAAAAAGAGTGACCAAGTTTGGAGGATTCCCCTCATTTCCCTCATTCCGCGACACACAAACACAATTAATTCCGCAACATACTGTACACTCAAACACCTCGTGGACGTGCTGCTTTGAGGTCCTCGCCGCTCATTGCACCACCACCAACACGTGAAATGTGATCTCTTCTGATGCATCATTACATTACCCACTTGTACACACGACAGTTAGAAAAGTTCAGCTCTAAATATGTCTGTATGATTCTATCTATCTATATCAGGCCGGCAATCTTACACAGGCCCGACAAAGCACCACACAATCATAAATTAAGTGTGAGATTTGAACTCTGGCATTCAACACTAAATGCCGTCAAAACGCCCAAGACCATCACTCAATCCACCGGACCATACACACACCATTACATTCTTAGCCCGAGCTAGAAAGTTGCATAGATGTCAAAATTAGGTTATTGTGTTCAGTGATAACATTCAGATCATTGCCAGGAGAGTTGTAATGAATCTCACTTGTCTTGTTTCCCTCAGATGAAGGTCGTGAAGGATCTGGCGCCGCTGGTCCTTGGCGAGGGCATCGATGGTCGCGAGGGATCCCTGACCAAGCTAAGTAAGTGCCCTCTACACACACACACACACACACACACACACACACACACACACACACACACACACACACAAACACACAATGCACCCTGCACCGATGTTATATGGAGCATATACGTAAGTCGAATGTAAATTGACATGTGGATTAGTGAGATGCTTTGCAATAAGAGTTCCGGGCATACCAAAGGAGCTGGTGTTGTGAGAGGTGCAGAAAGTTGACAAAGGGGCTCTGATTGAGGTCATAAGTGGTATAGGGGATATAACATTACAAGAATGACATAAACAAACTTTTCAGCCTCAGTAATCGGGATAAGATAAAAGTAACAGGTACGATCTTGAAAATGTTTGATAAAAAAAGGTAAAAAACTGGTTCTCAAAGTAAGTGACAAGAATGAAACCGACTCAGTACTCAGGTTGTTCATTAGGGAGGTTTAAAAGATGATTAGATAGATTTATAATTGGTTGATGGATAGATTTCAATAGGCAAGCATGTCTTTTACAGGGATTGTTACATGCAAGCATAATGGTTTCTTGCAGCTTTCCTTATATTCTATGTACTTATGTTCACTTTTTCTTTTTTTGTCTTATACATCACCGGTCAAAGGTCAAATTGTGGATTCGATTCAAGCTGCTCCTGCACGGCTTCAAGTAGGTGTTGTGTGCGTTACAGTGGTAGAAGTGGCCATGATACCTGAGTGGTGAGGTGGTGTTACACTGTTAGTGCTGACACCAAAATAGCAGGGATTTAAGAATTTTTACATTTTACGGCAGCATTCCCGTGTCGTAATTAAGTAAATTGTTCTTATATTTAGCTGCTGGCATGATGTGTGAAGCAAAATTTTTCACACCTGTCAACTTTGTAGTAATTTCCTGGAAAAATCTGGTTGCACCATATTTTCTTCACTGCCCTCATTAATGTACTCGTAAAATTCTGTGCACAAAGCAAGTAATTCACCAAATGATAGGAGTCGTCTGTTGCAGCTGGAGAAGTGAAGCCTAAGACGAGGGAGGAATTCACAGAGTCCCTGAAGAAGGCTTGCAAGTGCATGGAAGACCTCAAGAGAATCATGAACCTCACAGACGACCGGGACAGATTCAAGCGAGCGCCTTCCTTCAGAAGGTAACTACATCTTCATAATTGCATGCAACTGGCGTATCATCATAAAGCAAAGCAGTTGTGTGTCATGAAAAAATTAGACTGTTCCCGTCTCCCTGGCTGCGAGGATCACACTGGTGAGTCAACAGATACATTAATCTTGCCAGGATTATTACATGTTGATTGCGCCGCTTGAATAATGGCTTTGTGGAGCGGACGGTCACTCCTGCTGATTACTGAGCGCACCTGTTCACATTCACGTGTGGAAAAGTGCCATGAAAATGTGGCAGGCAGCAGGCGTGTCAGCGCGTCCCTGGAATTATCATGATGTCCCGCGAGCAGGCTCAGCATAATAGTTCAATCTAAATGACAACTGAAGGCAAACACGGGATAAAACCCTTTCTTAGTTTTCACCAATCTGAATTTATAGTTAATGTAAAATTGGTTGTGTTATTCATCAAAATACTGCAGTGGCTAATTTGTAAAGTAAATTTATACATCTGTAAGTTAGAGGTGCTGGTAAGCTGGCCGGAAAGGAGTGAAGGATAGTCAGAGGTGGCTGAGTGACGTGTGGTGAACTTATCCCTGCCATCTCCCCAGGGCTCTTTCGGACATGGAGAGCGAGGATGAGAGTGTGTCGCTGCGTCCGAGAAGTCAACAGAGAGGATCGCTGCACAAAGGCCCCAAGAACCAGAGGTCCATGTACCGCAAGACACAGTCTCTCGACCACCAGATGGCAGAGGACAGAGTGAGTGACGCCATAACCACATCTCTTATTTCTGCTTCCCTTGAAACGCACATTTCTGCCATTTTTAATTCCACTTCGATGCCTTGCATTCCTTTATTTGTTTGGCATTTACATTACCTCATGTATTCTGGTGTACAGTCAAGGTCGAGTGTGTTAACGTGTCGCACTCCTCCACTATCATGAACCTTTTCCCACTCAATCTCGCGTTTTCTGATGTGCTAGCAATTTCTTTATATCAATCTATTAGTCTTTATTCACAGGTAGCAAGCTCTTCTTTCACAGATGCCAGGCTTTTTTCACAGGTAGCAAGCTCATCACAGTATTCTTTTTTCCTCAAGATTAGCAAATTTTCTTTTAGCAGTAAGCAAGCAAGCAAGCAAGTTAGCAAACTTTATTCACAAGTAGCATGCTTTTATCACAGGTGAAAAGCTTGAATCACAGATAACAAGCTTTTTCACAGGTGGTAAGATTATTTGACAGGTAACAAGCTGTATTCGCAGGTAGCGGACATTTTCTTCAAAGGTGGCAAGCGTTTTCCCACAAGTATTAAGCTTTCAATTTAACAAGTAGCAAGTTTCTTCCACAGGTAGCAGGTTTTCATTCCTAGCGCGACGAAATTAAATCAGAGCTAGAGCCGTATCACCATTGCAGGGTAAGATCTGGGTGTCGACAGACGCGGGCAGCACCACCAGCATAGACTCCACCATGACTGACGACATGAGGAGAGCGAAGTACGACCGCGATATCTCCATGGACAGGTGAGAGTGACCGTCTTGTACCAAAGCAATGCAAGCCAGTCATTAATACAACCCCTGAGTTATCGGAAATATGAGTATGTTAGTGATATTTTTTTCCTATTTTTTCTTATTTCTTTTTAAGGGGAAGCGATGAAAGTAATGGTTCAAATATAAATACAAAAGTGGATATCACTGTACACTATTTAATTACTTTTCATACTTTAGATGTAAATTTACGTGAAGCTTCTCGCAAAAAAGCATCTATACATATCAATGCCATCGCAGCTGGTTAACTTTTCAAATATAATTGTGAAATGCCTTGATCTTTATTCTAGAAAATAGTTTAATCTTTTATTCCTTAAGTTTCTAAGCTGCTAAGCAAGTCACAGTCAATAATCGATTAGCCTGCCGCACTCACTTCCACTCAGTTTAACTCATTTCCTCCCTGCTAACTTCCCTGAAGCGTTCATAGACTCCGAGTTATCAACTTCTGTAACGAGACTGTCAGGTCACCAGAGGACGTAGGGGGAGGGAAGAGGCGAAACACGATGGAAATGAACACAACTGCTTAATTTACTGGAGACCATGACTTGCAGAGGTTTCACTAAATTTGTAGACCTCAAAAAAGTAGGTTTCCTTCGCCAAAAGTCATAACTTTGCAGGAAAGGTCACCCGTTATCAGCTTCTGTCCATAAATTATCGAATCATTAGGAAAAATATGCAAGTATGATATTTGAAGGAACAAAAAAACACATCCGATCTGAAAATAATAGAATATTTACCAAATTTCCAAGTCCATTACAGGACAGCATTCTTTACTACGCGTTGATGCACCACCGCTGAAAACAAAACACACTCCGCCTCTTAATGCCGGACAATACAATCCCTTCACGCATGAAATAGAAGAGATAGTTCTCTGACGCCGCCTCCAGCAAAACAACTAAATATATCCACTGGAAAGACATTACGGAAATTCAAAGCATTATTGCCTATATTCCTGACACACTTTCTTACTTCCACCTTCAGTAACTCATTTTCCTCCTCCTCGCACCTCTCATCAGCCCTCACCTTCATTCCACTTCCGCCTTCAGAATCTCTACGGGTTCCCAGACGAGTGAGTTGGACGCCCTGGCTGACAAGAAGAAGAAGAAGGGTGTCAAGGCCATGTTCTCCAAGCTCACCAAGTCTCGGTCCATTGAAGAGTCAGGCACGGGAGGCTCCATTGTAGGGGCGGGAGTCAAGGTGAGAGTGAGAGAGAGAGAGCGAGAGCGAGAGCGAGAGAGAGAGAGAGAGAGAGAGAGAGAGAGAGAGAGAGAGAGAGAGAGAGAGAGAGAGAGAGAGAGAGAGAGAGAGAGAGAGAGAGAGAGAGAGAGAGAGAGAGAGAGAGAAGCAGCGGGATGTAAATGTGGAGAATAGGGGTCGAACTGTGAGGGCAGGGAAGGTACAGGGACGGGAAATGATTTAAAAGCAGCGAAAGACAAAAAGATAGAGGAAGAAAATAGATATATGAAAGAATGTAAAAAT
This sequence comes from Portunus trituberculatus, assembly GCF_017591435.1. Lineage (NCBI taxonomy): Eukaryota > Metazoa > Arthropoda > Malacostraca > Decapoda > Portunidae > Portunus > Portunus trituberculatus. Next base: position 13,717,813 of record NC_059302.1, on the reverse strand, counting down.
AAAAGGGTAAGATGTTTAAATGTAGATTATAAAAAAATAAGCGAGCTATGAATACAGTTACGAGACACGAAAATTATTAAATTGTGGAGAAATATGAAAGGAAGAGGAAGAAAATAAAATGTTAAAGAAATAGTAAATACAATGATAAAAAAGGAGTAGTAGAAGTGAAGACAAAGTGTGCTATAAAGACAAGGAAGGCACGACGAGACAGGGAAATGACTTAATACGACCGAGGGACAAAAGAGATATGAACAAAAGAAAATGTAGAAAAAAGAGAAGCTTAAATGTGCATAATAATAATAATAATAATAATAATAATAATAATAATAATAATAATAAAATAATAAGCGTCCTATGAATACACGGAAGGCACGAGGCGAGGAAATGATTAAATTGTAAAGAAATATAAAAGGTACAGGATAAGATATATGATGAAAACAGATAATATATGAAACAGTGTAGAAAAAATTGTGTAGTAGATGTGGAAAATGGAAAAAAAAAGCGAGTAATGGGGAGAAGGAAGGAATAAGACTTCTCTGAGTAAACAGTAACAAAATATGAAAAGTTGAGAGAGTAAAGAGAGGAGAAATGAAAGAGGCAAATGTGGATAATAAAAAGCGAACTATGATAACAGGCACGATGCAGAAAGATTATTGAAATGTAGGGGAAACACGAAAAGAAGAAAAGGAAAGAGGAATGAAAGGGGAAAGAGTAAAAAAATGACGTATATGTATGGATAATATATGATGGTATAGAAGAAACAATAAAAAAATAAATGAAGAAGGAAACAGATAAGAAGAACATAAAAAAAAGAGAAAATCGAAAACAGAGTAGTTGAAAAATATGGTTACTTGAATCCTAGAGGACGAAGAGCACAGTAAGGGGGAAAACAACCAGTGAAAATAGGAAATAAAATAAAAGAAAACATATCAACAGGAAGTGTGAAGATATAGATAATGAAAAAAAAGACAAAGGAAATAACAAGGCGAGAAAATAAGAAAAGATTTAAATAACTAACAAGGGTGATGAGTGGCGGATGGAGGAGTAAAAGTGAAAGAATAAAGAAAGAAAGCAAAGAAGACGTAGGAGTGGATAATATATAAAGAATTAAGGAGACAAGGAAAGAACAAGTCTGAGGAGTTTAAATCAGTGAAGAGGAAAAACTATTGAGGAAGAGAGAGATGACCGGAACGAACAGAGGGAGAGAAAATAGAGGAAAAGGTGAAATGTAGATAAAAGAAACCAAACGATAAAAACACGAAAGACGGAGAATGTGACTGATAGATGGCGAGATGAAAGAAAAGAGGGGAAAGAAGGAGAAAGATAAAATATGTAGGTAATAAAAAAAGGAGGAAGAGAGATCAAATATGCAGGTAGTAAAGGTAAGGATCTAAGAATGTAAGGGATTTAGGTCCAATAGGGAGGAGCTGGTGGAGGGGAAGTGTTTGGATTGGTAGGAGTGTGGAGAGGTGTGGAGGGAATCGTCTGATGAACTAAAGGTGGGAGTGACGGCCACGTGACGAGAAGCCGAGTTAAATTGGGTTGGGTTGGGATGGGTTGGGTTGGGTTGGGTTAGGTTTTATAAGACTGTGTTGCTATTTCTTGAAACCCGGATGGAAGTTGAAACTGCGCACGAATATTTTTATTGCATAAATTAGAATTGCATCTTCGCGGAAACAAGTTTAACCTGTCAACAAAGGTATGCATTAAGGCGCCGAGGAACGCAATACACGACTCTCAGGTTCTCCAAATTATCGCCCGGCTCTGCGGACCCCAAGCAAACACTGAAGAACCTCTAGTGGTATAACTTAATATCCTAGAGACCTAAACGATAAGAGGGCATTTTTTTTGTCCATCTAGTATACATATATGCATTAATTAATACAACTATAAATGGAGGGATAGATAAATGAATTTATAAAAGTAAGCAACTAAATAGATCCAAATTAATTGATAGATAGATACAGATACACAGTGATGAATAGATACACTGAAAGATAAACACAGGTGGATCCACACTGTTCGATAGATAGACACAGACCGATCGGTAAAACACAAGTAGATCCAATCTGATAATTTGATGCACACTGATAGATAAACACAGACAGATCCACACTCATTGATAGATAAAAGGCAAATTCACGTCACACACGAACGTTGGCTGGCACTTCCTGGCTGGGGGACAAAACAAAGCCGTGCGAGACATTTGGTAACATATACATACGTTTAACCCTTCATTTCGACTACTCTGACAGACCGTAGTGAAAGTCTTCGTACAATTCTGGTGATACTTTATATGGATTGTGCACCGTCAACAGGAAAACACATATGGAATCCTGCTAAATCATCTCTGTGGCAAATACTCTCCTAGAGGTAATAGAGTGTTTAAAACTATGGTCTACTGAAGGCACGAATCCATCTGAACTTTCCCAAGTATAGTGGAGGAACACACTGATAATATTAGAGCCGTTGGCGTCATATCTACAAATCATTAAAAGTTTTGTGACGTGAAGTGAGATTAATGGTGCTCACTGCTTCCATTGAGTTGAGGTATAGCGGCCAATAAGTCTTCCTCTTGAGTCATCGTCAGACGGTTTTCACAACATTACTTTTGCCCTGGTATTTGTTGGCCACATGCCACTGGTAAGTTATTTTCATTTTTTAATACGTAAATTTTTTGAACGTCAAGTACATAGAAGTCGATGAAAATACGAAATGCAATGTATATTTGATGATGATACACAAGAGAATAAAATGATGTATTGTTTAACTCGCTCCTCAGATATATGAGAAGAGTGGATAGGAGTTCAAGCAAAAGAGGAATAATCATAAGAATTCTTTCACAAACAACGCCTACAATTGTTGATAGTTCAATATTTTCTTTTTTTTTGTTACTTATCATAATCAATTTGAAATGACGGGAAGTTAAGTGTACGAAAGCTGAACTCTTGACAAACGCCATGAACCTGTAATTCCTAAATGCTTTACGTAAGGATGTAGTGATCTGAGTATGGAAGCAGTTTTATCTAAAAAAGTATGAGGGAAAAACCTTGAAATCCTCTCCATTTATTCTTCTCCTACTAGAATGCCGTCTAAAACATTTTCTCCTCCAATTCTAACGGTAAGTAAGGAAGGAGAGTAGCGTCAGTCCTTGGTGGCGCGGAGTAAGTTATATATTTCGGCGGTGTCCTGCAGGCGATGGGCGTCGGAATGGGCGGTTCTGGCAGCGACATCTCGACAACAGAGATGGAGAAGGAGAGCAAGGTGAAAGGGAAGCTGAAAAGCCTCTTCAAGTCCGGCCCGCCCAACCGATCTCAGAGGTAAGCTTCTCAGGTGTGGTCTGGAGGCCAATGAGTTTAGTTTGCAGGTTAAGTGAGTCTGAGCTTCAGGATTGAGGTTAGAGCAGTCACAGTAAATCTTAATCCTGTGTTTCTTTTCGCTTCTTAGACAGTTGTATATTCGGTAGGTAGAGAAAACCACACGAGTCAGAGTAAATCTTAATTCTGTTATTTTTTTCCTTCTTAGTCAGTTGTATTAGTCTGTAAGTATAGAAAACTAATAAAGATTTATTTTTCTTTCCCCCCCAGGAAAGGAATTAACATTATGACGAAGCTCTTTTTTCCCTTTTGAAGACAATTCTATTTTCTCCATTTACAGGAAACGTAGATAAGACTAAAACATTTTTCACATTATTATTCTTCAGACGACAGCAGCGTATCTAAAAAAATGTGTAGAGGACTTACGAAGATTTCTTTTTCTTACACGTACAATATTTCCCGTCAGAAGGTAACGACATGTTCAACAATCCCAGAGAAGTTGAAACCACTCTAAATCTTAAAGAAATCCATGAAAGTGTTCCACGAAATTATGACAGCATACAAGAAATAGCCATAATTTTTCTTACGTCACAAAGCTAAATCGTTCAATGGGGAGAAGACACGTGATTAGAGAGTTATGTAAGATTATCAATATTTCCCGCCCCCTTCCACTCCTGTCTTTTATCACTCGGCTCACTAGGCAGACAGACGGAGGAGATAAGATGATGCGGTGAGAGGAACATGAGTCTTGTTATTTTTTTCGTTTTTTTTATTTTTCTTTTTCTTTCTATTTTCTTTTTCTTTTTTTCCCCTTTTTTTGGCAGGTATGGGTCTCCTCAGCCTCCAAACTTTCCCACTTGGTTTCAAAGACTTGCTGTTGTGTTCCGTGATTCAAAGCTCACTTAGCAGAACATAAACTTCCCCCAAAAACAGCTGAACAAAACTTGGAGGATAAATTTTCAAGAACAAGCACACAAAACACACACACACACACACACACACACACACACACACACACACACACACACACACACACACACACACACACACACACACACACAATATAGAGTAAATATATGAAAGAATGAGTGAACGAATAAATAAATAAAGAAAGAAAAAAATAAGGGAAGCCCAACCATCAACAATAAAAGAACAGTAACAGCAACAAAACAACACAAACAAGAACAAAAACACCACCACCACCACCACCACAAAATACCAATCACTTCTCCCAAGCACATTTCCTACCTGCCCTCGCTCACTTCACTCACACACACACACACACACACACACACACACACACACACACACACACACACACACACACACACACACATTCACTCACTCACTCACTCATTCACTCAATCACTCTCACTCGTTCTCTCTCTCTCTCTCTCTCTCTCTCTCTCTCTCTCTCTCTCTGCACGCTGACCCAAATAAGTAAAGTCTCGTGCACCAATATTCACAGCAATTTCCTCTCTTGTCTCTAATCCCGTGCCTCCCCCGCGCCCCTTCCTCCTGCACTCCCTCCTCCTCTGATTCTCAGCCACTTGTACCGTTCCTTCTTTCCTTCCTTCCTTCCTTCCTTCCTTCCTGTGTCTTTCTACTACACACTAAATTTTCCTACATTTATTGGCGTGTTCTAAAAAAAGGTCGTAGTTTTTATTTTTTATTCATTTTTGTTGTTTTCTTGATATTTTTGGGTGTGGTTTTATAAGTTTATTGTTTTTTTTCATTGGTTTGTTTATCTATTTTCATTATTTCAGGCAGTTGTCCCAATTCTTATTCTTTTTTTTTCTTATTCATTGGGTCTTTGGTATTTTGTCAATG
>NC_059302.1:13705166-13710166 GCF_017591435.1 Portunus trituberculatus | reverse complement strand
GTGGGTGATAGTGTAGCGAAATGAGAGTGTTCTGTAGCGCAGCGGCTCCTGAGTGGCGGTAGCGTGGCGGGAGTTAAAAGCGAGGCAGTAAACTTATGACAAGGAAGACGTGAGTTACTGCCTAGTATCTGGATGTAATGTATTGTTCGTGTGCATGTACGTATACAAGCACAGACGCCTTACGCGCACCCCCACACCCATCAACTAGCCCACCCACGCACACTCTCCCATCCACCCTTCCTCCACCCTTCCCACCTGACACACACACACATACACACACGCCATAACTATTCTCATATTCCTCACACAGGGTCGGTGAAGTTAGTGTGGTGCGACTGGGTCCCCTGGCCCCTGGCAGCACAGGTGCGGGCAGCCCTTTGTTCAAGGACGCTTTGACTTGGCTAAAAAGTTTGTGCCTTGCCTGTGGGTGTGACTATGGGACAGGTTAATGAGCCACTGTGAGCCAGTTTTGTTACGTAACTCACGCTCGTCAAAGATGATTACGGCTCTATGTCTTGTCCGGTGCATGTTTTATGTACCTCTCTTTAATATCAGCACGTCAGTTTTGCATTTTTAACCCATGTTAATTTGCTCACACTGGGAGCAGCGTGCACGTGTGGCCTGTGCTAAGGCGTGGGCGGTGGCCTGCGCAGCTAACACCTAAAGGAGCTATTGGTTAGCTAACGTTATTCACGCTCTGATGGGTAAGGAACGGAAAAAGGATAATGTCGATGAAATATTATCGGCCTACTTACTGAGGCTCCGGTGATTGCGATCTTTCGATATCGGGTTGTGCTGAGGCCGTCCGTGGCTTCCTGCTGGGGTATTACAGGGGCTGTCCTTCCCAAAGGTTAGTCTGTTGATGACATGAAGATATCTGACAAAAGAGCACCGCCATGGTGGGGAGATTCATGTATGAGAACATAGATTATTGCTAGACACCAAACCATTCTCTCTGTAATTCAACCCTGTCCATAAATCTATACAATCTTCTAATGAATTCCCCCACTTCACGTTCAGATTGTGGCTTTTAAAGCTGCTCTCATCACAACATTTGTGAGCCAACACTTACCTAATATTTCGTTAATATTTACCGCAGTAACATCAGTTGTATGCAATCCAAATACGGAATGTTTACAGTGAATTTCTCCTCCAGCGCCATGATTTCAGCGTATGCTTATATATTTTATATATTTTTCATGAAGCATTTTAACTTGTCTTTGCCTAATAGCGTAATCTCTTTTCCCTCCCCATCCCCTCCCATCCCCTCCCATCCCATTCCATTCCTGTCTTCCTATGAACTTCCACCACACCATAATTTTAAAACATAGCAATTATATATTCGTGTCTACGTTTAGAGTTTTAATGGACCATTTTAACTTTTTTTCCCGTGTGTCGGGGAGGGTGAGTGGGTGTGTGGGTGGATGTGTAGTGGGGATGAGCGTAATTTCCACCCACCTACCCACCCTCCCTCCCATCACTCCCACTCACCCACCAACCCTTCCTTCCTCCTTCCCTCCCTCCCTCCTTCTCTCCACTCTACTCCCACAGTGCTGCCCGGCCTGTGTGTGGGAGGCCCAGGTAATCTGTGCTAATAGTAATCAAAGGCTTCACTGATACACCCACAATGCATCGCTCTGCTCCGCGTCAAGGGACACCCTCCCCTTTAACAGGCCCCTTTCCTCCCCTGTGGCCCATATCCAATGACCTCCTTTACTGCAACCACAACGCCACCGCAACACCGCTGACGAGGCGTGGGAAGACAACAAATGAGAACTATATGTGCCTCTACAATACACCGCTATTTCATTATCAAGACACTACAATACCATGCAAATTAATCTTCCCACACTTACAAAACTCAAGAAAAAATATCTGTCTTTCGCGTAATGAGATTTTTTTTATAAGACGTGTAATCGACTTGCGATCATTAAGTTAAAAGGTAATTAGGTAATTGCTCAGTGTGGCGCATTAACTTCGGGTGCCACACAATAGAAAAAAAAAGATAAACACTGGATATTATTCAATGTTAGTTAACTTTATCCTGCATTTATTATCTCTTTTCCTTTTATATCGCATCGTTTCTTTCGTTTGCACTTTTCCTTAAACTTCTAACCTCATTCCATTATCGCGTGGCTCTTTTTGTATTCTGTTATCTTTGTTCTCTCTCTCTCTCTCTCTCTCTCTCTCTCTCTCTCTCTCTCTCTCTCTTTGATTCCCAATCCTGCTTGTGCTTGTCCTTCCACCTCCAGCTCTTTTATGTTATTCTTGTTTTTTTCTGTTTTTCTGCTGTGTTTCTGCGTCTATTGCTACTCCGTTACTACTATTACTACTATTACTATTACTATTTTTCCTTTTCCCTCGTTGCTCCTTTTCCTGCTTTCTGTAATTCCTTGCTTTCTGATGCTGCTACTACTACCACTATCTCCTCCTCCTCCTCCTCCTCTTCCTCCTCCTCCTCCTCCTCCTCCTCCTCCTCCTTCTCCTCCTCCTCCTTCTCCTCTTGCTCCTCCTGCTCATCCTCCTGACCTTTCATCTTCATACCACATTTTCCATTCTGTATGATCTTTCTTAGCTTCCGCCGCGCTCATTCCTTCTATTCTTTGCGTTGCCGGCCCATCTCCGACCTTCACCTCATCCCCAGGAGCTCACATATTCGCCTCCGCCTTGTCTCGGGCTCCGCTACACGCTACGCACCTGCATCTTTCATCTGAGAGCTGCCGCAGTTCTTGTAGAGACACTGACCTAAGCGGAACCGAAATTCTTCACACCCTATACGGACCATGTTCAGAAAATGTGGGACTATTTTTTTTTTTATCTTTTTCTTCCAGTTAGATTATCGAGTTAGTTGGGTGGTTTAGTGGGAAGTTGATCTCTCTCTCTCTCTCTCTCTCTCTCTCTCTCTCTGTTTGTGTGTCTGTCTGATTATCGAGTTAGTTGGGTGGTTTAGTGGGAAGTTGATCTCTCTCTCTCTCTCTCTCTCTCTCTCTCTCTCTCTCTCTCTCTCTCTCTCTCTCTCTCTCTCTCTCTCTCTCTCTCTCTCTCTCTCTCTCTCTCTCTCTCTCTCTCTCAAAGCAAGACAATGTTCTTAAAGTGTGTGTGTTTCACTGTTTGATCTGCTGCAGTCTCTGACAAGACAGCCAGACGTTACCCTACGGAACGAGCTCAGAGCTCATTATTTCCGATCTTCGGATAGGCCAGGCACACACCACACACCGGGACAACAAGATCACAACTCCTCGATTTACATCCCGTACCTACTCACTGCTAGGTGAACAGGGGCTACACGTGAAAGGAGACACACCCAAATATCTCCACCCGGCCTGGGAATCGAACCCCGGTCCTCTGGCTTGTGAAGCCAGCGCTCTAACCACTGAGCTACCGGGCGTGTGTGTGTGGGGGGGAGGGATAGTGGGGTATTCCTATTTATCTTCTTATTGTACAATTTTATCCACAAGAATATAAAACTTCACCTATTCAGTGGTCTGGGATGTAAGGGTTGTTGAAAAATAGAGTTGTGATGGATGAGGTACACAGCAAACATAATATAGGATCCAAACTTAATATACTCCCAATCTCGCCATACGATCCCTCTGTTCCTGTGCCTTATACTCGTCCACTTATTCATTAACAAACATTTACAACAACTGTTCATTTACGTATAAATCGTAGAAACGATTGAAAACGGCAGTTTTTTATTCATCTTAATTTCTTATTGATACAGTTGCTAGGAATGACGGAGGAATAATTTTGTGTCGCTTACCACGCATTCTTGGAACGGTATAACATCCCTTCATTGAATAGATTCCCCTCTTCTAAACCATTCCTCTCTTCTTTCCTAGTCTTCTCTCTCACGCACTTGTATAGTTTCTCCAGTAAACACCTTCTTCACATGCACTGCCTCTCTTCCTCCTCATGAATGAACCAAGTCGCCTCCTGATACGCTACGAGGTACCTAAGTCGACAGTTTCTTCTCCAGGAAACTGTTTTTATTCAGCGTAATGACCCGCCGGAAGACTCTCGCAGCGAACGACGCGGTGCCTCGCTCCTGAAGCCTTTCCAAGAACTCGCTGTGTTGTGAGCGTGTACGAATGGTCCCGCCGTCTGCTTGTTTAATCTGTTTTTCTCCATAGTAAAAGATGTTTTCTGGTTTTTCTTCCTACTAAGTATTTTTTTCAAGGGTCTGACCAAAAACACAGGCGAATAACAGACTGAAGTATTTATCCGTGGACTGTGAAACAGGAGAAGGAACATGAAAAGGAATAGAAGTGTTTTTTTGTTATTTTTGCAATGTCATCAATGATATAAATGTTTATGTCTCCTATTCTGGTACTCGATTGTTCATAGATCTGTAACACATCTACCTCTCCTCTCTCTCTCTTTCTCTCTCTCTCTCTCTCTCTCTCTCTCTCTCTCTCTCTCTCTCTCTCTCTCTGCATTCATTCGTCCTTGGTCTCATTACTATGCCTATATTTACCTCTCCTCTCCTTCCTTTACTATTCAAGCCCTCCCCTCTTTCCTCTTTTGATCACCAGTCACTTTGTTTTCCTGTTCGTTATACTTCCGCGAACTAGTTCTCGTGCTATTGCTATAACCTCTAATCACACAGCCCTATATATAGTTTTCCCGTCTCAGTCATTCAAGCCTCCCACCCTAGTCACTCCAGCTGTCTATTACAGTGAGGGGTCAAGTGACGGTGGTATTCAGCGCTCCGGCCGCGGTCTTTGTAACAGTTCGTATGTTGGTGATGACTTCCTCGCAACTTCCTCCCAAGTTTAAATGACAGCAGTGTTTTTACGGGACTCATAATGAACACAGACGAGTTTACTAGGATAGATACTTAGCAAGACAGATAGGTAGGTGGATAGATGAGTAGGAAGACACGTATAGCAAGTGATTCTTAAACTATTAATGGTAACATGATAGCTATCGAGTGATCCTATGGTCTTACTAAACAACGAATAAAACACAACAGACACAAAAAGAGCTCATCTTGTCAG
>NC_059302.1:13667666-13700166 GCF_017591435.1 Portunus trituberculatus | reverse complement strand
AATAAAGCTCTTTATATCACAGTGTGGTAATTTCCAGGAGAAACAATGTTGTGTGTTGTTTTATGAAGAAATGTCCTCTCTCCCCGAGGCTATTTCTGTGCCCCACATTCCAAAGGCTTATCCTTCCCTTATCCCTGGACCGCGAATAACACCCGTCTCTCCGCAGATCGCCTCCCTGGAGAGTGAGGCCGGCTCGACCCTGCCCCCCGTGCTGCAGCGGTACAGAGGTCGTGCTGACAACGGGGCCATGACCAAGACTCACTCCATCTCCTCTATAGGCCGTCGGAGCTCAGTGGAGACTGAGGTGTGAGGCAGGACTCTCCGGGCCTCACGGGCCGAAATACACCAGGAAAATCAACTAGGAGGAGAGGGAGTGCAATGGCCTGCCTGCCTCGTGTCTGCTCTGGTAGAGGCGTTCATCCACACGATGTGTACACCACTGCCCTGACACCTGTACCACACGGACGATACTCAATTCCCTTAATATATTATGCAGCAAATTGATACCTAAAATAAACTTTGTCCAGCACAATCTAAGGAAATCGTTCTTACATAGCGGGGGGAACCATATTTTACATGTTCGTGATGTTCAGTACTGACTCCAGGCAATGTAAGACTTCTGAAGAGAATATTGTAATGAATACCCCAAGAGTGAACCAGGGAAGACCTGAAGCAGGTGAGGAGGTCCAGACATGGCAAAGGTGGGGTGTGTCGCATCCCCGGGCAGAATCAAGAGCACAGCGCCCCCAGATGCCGACCCTCGCCTGTTAGGTTGAAACCAGTCTGGTAAACTTGCTTCAAGAACACGTTAATAACTGTGTGGCTGTTATGTTCAGAAGGTACATATTTGTTCAATCAACCATAACTAAGAATTAATTCCTACTTATAATATCATTAGCTTATACATTTGTGTACATTTTCCTATTTATGTAATGTATCACATATATGCATATTTCTGCACTTGTGTACATTCTTAGTGGTAAGTCACACACTCTCAGCGCCTGATGAGGGAAGCCACAGTGACTTGTGCCACTGAGAGCTGGAGCCTCGAGCCCGGCACACCACATCGGGAGGCGCCGCTGCTCACCCCAATACGGCGCTGAGAAGCTGCTCGCCCTTACACTCATCCCGGTGACATAAATTTGTGTATATTGAATGTGTGTTTTGCCCCTCACCGTCACACTTGTCCATCACACCAGCAGTAGTGTAGTGTTCGTGTGGCAGCACAGTGCCATTAAGGTCCCTCTCTCTTTCCCATTCAATGGTGTCGTTCACATACGCAACTTTCCATCCATCTCACGACTGAACGTCCGTCAGAGAGGTGAGTAATGAACCAGCACCTTTTACCTCCGGCGCGTGTTCAACATAAATAATATCATTCATCGAAATCAATCTTTATATATATATATATATATATATATATATATATATATATATATATATATATATATATATATATATATATATATATATATACAGTGCATAATATCTTCGATAGTAAAATTAGAGTTATGCATATGTGATGTGTTTTGTGATACTGTAAAGTAAAAGTAAACTAAAGCCAGACGATAACACTGTGATCGCGATTGACGTTCAGTTGACACTCACGCCGCCACACACACTACACGTCTGTGTGTCCTTGGTATGAAACACTTGCTCCAAGCGAGTCGTGAAGTCTCTAGTGAGTAATCCTCAGCACAACCCTGGACGCGAGAGCTGTTCGTCTTCTGATCACACACGCCGCCTCACCTCAGGACGTCTTCACCTCATTTCAAGCAACTAACGCAAATATGAAACAGCGGTTTAATAATCATTCTGTTCTTATGCTTCATTACAAAGCACTAATATAATTCCCAGCAAGGTGAGTGGCCAAGCAAGGGGTGAGGCGAGGCGTGGAAGGCGAGAGGTCCCTGTGTCCCACGTGCTTCACCTCAGCATGTACATATACTACTGTTAGCTCATCGTGTTGTCTGTCGTGCATGCATCAAATACTTAGAAGGATTTCACATTCAATTAAAAATTCTATTTACAATATACTTTTCTTCAGGATTATATCACCTAATAAAATTTAAATGAACTCAACAATTTGCTCCGAAATACATAAACGAATAAACAAACGAATAAATGAATACCCCAAGCCATTCCTCCACACCTCTGAACATCCAAATGACTCAAAATAAGAAAGTTCACCTCATTTCTTCCAAATAAGTAGTAAAAAAATCAACCTTCCCACACACCACAAAACCTAAATGAAAAACAAACAAAATAAAGCCAGTTCAAATCCCTCGCAAGAAAAGAAAAAAAACAACAGAGAAAAAGAAACATCCCAAACACACTTCCCATTTCACAAAGCCTAAGTGACATAAAAAAAAAAGGTCAATAAAAGACATCCATACCAATAGCGGCGTGTTTGAGGGAATGTGTTATCTCGTGCTTGCAGACAGAGAGGTCAAGTGTGAGAGTCAGGTGGCAGGTAGACCATCTGTACCATCTTTTCTACCAGTTTGTGTAATTCTTGTATGTTGTTCAGAGCGAATGATGCCAAAAGGACTGGGAGAATGGAAGAGATTGGACACTGGAAGAATAACAAGGCTGAAAAAAAAGAGGTATGAGAAATCGAGGAGAGAAGAGGAGGAAGATGGGAAGTAGACATTAAAAAGGTGACGGTTTGTGCATAATTCATTCATTACGTCACCTCTGTGGGCAGACCCTTCATCCACTCGTGTGTGTGTTTGTGTTTGTGTGTGTGTGTGTGTGTGTGTGTGTGTGTGTGTGTGTGTGTGTGTGTGTGTGTGTGTGTGTGTGTCCATTCACTCCCCCCAAAAAAACCAAAGCCACAAAATATATTGACAACAACAACACAAAATACTACCACTAGTAATACCACCATCGCCATAACACGGAAGGCACACGTACATTAACTTCCATACACTACATACAGAGAGAGAGAGAGAGAGAGAGAGAGAGAGAGAGAGAGAGAGAGAGAGAGAGAGAGAGAGAGAGAGAGAGAGAGAGAGAGAGAGAGAGAGAGAGAGAGAGAGAGAGAGAGAGAGAGAGAGAGAGAGAGAGAGAGAGAGAGAGAGAGAGAGAGAGAGAGAGAGAGAGAGAGAGAGAGAGAGAGAGAGAGAGAGAGAGAGAGAGAGAGAGAGAGAGAGAGAGAGAGAGAGAGAGAGAGAGAGAGAGAGAGAGAGAGAGAGAGAGAGAGAGAGAGAGAGAGAGAGAGAGAGAGAGAGAGAGAGAGAGAGAGAGAGAGAGAGAGAGAGAGAGAGAGAGAGAGAGAGAGAGAGAGAGAGAGAGAGAGAGAGAGAGAGAGAGAGAGAGAGAGAGAGAGAGAGAGAGAGAGAGAGAGAGAGAGAGAGAGAGAGAGAGAGAGAGAGAGAGAGAGAGAGAGAGAGAGAGAGAGAGAGAGAGAGAGAGAGAGAGAGAGAGAGAGAGAGAGAGAGAGAGAGAGAGAGAGAGAGAGAGAGAGAGAGAGAGAGAGAGAGAGAGAGAGAGAGAGAGAGAGAGAGAGAGAGAGAGAGAGAGAGAGAGAGAGAGAGAGAGAGAGAGAGAGAGAGAGAGAGAGAGAGAGAGAGAGAGAGAGAGAGAGAGAGAGAGAGAGAGAGAGAGAGAGAGAGAGAGAGAGAGAGAGAGAGAGAGAGAGAGAGAGAGAGAGAGAGAGAGAGAGAGAGAGAGAGAGAGAGAGAGAGAGAGAGCGCTTAGAGTGAATGAAAGTGAATGAAGGAAATGTGTATCCTTCAAGATTCCGAACAGCTGGGTTATACTTCCACACACTTCCGTCAGTTTAGGGACAAGAAAAAGGGAGGCTGAAGAGGCTAGGCCATGTGTAGAAGAGAGAGATAAATACCCCAAAAACTTACTGGATATTGACACCAAATACAGGAATATAGTGGAACATCAAAGAGGTTTATAGATGCACTGAAGAAAGATATGTCTGTGTTGAATGTGTCAAGGCAAACGCAGATCAAAGTGAAAATGTGTGATCCGCAGTGACGACCTCAATCAGGAGAAACCAAAAGGAGAATGGGTAGTGTTGCTGGACGTGTAAAGAGTAAGTCGTGGTAAAGACCGTATGAAGGACTAAGGGAAGAGAAAACTATAGGTGTTGGAATGAAGCAGCGTGATGCACTGTGAGTTAAGGGACTGCTGGTCGAGATGTATGGTAAAATGCATTGAAAAGTATAAAACATGGAGGAAAATGGCACGCGGAAAAAAAACTCGAGGAAAGTAAGATAAAAATGTGTAGTACTGGGAAACATGAAATGGAAAAATGGTTAAAGAAAAATTGAACAAGAGGAAATGTAACATAACTGCACAGGGAATACAAAATGGTACAGAAAATTGGCGGAATGTCATTTTCTAAAATAAGAATAAATAATATGACCTGGGAGTTTACTAAATGTCAGACACTCATTCAACATTTCTTGAAGTAAAAAAAAAATGACAAAAAGGAAAAGGAATATCAAATTTCATCATTATTTTCATAGTTCAAATTTATGATGTTTTCTTGAGTCTTTCTTTCTTATATTTTTCTATTTCTTTCTTTATTCTTTTCTTTGTTGACATTTATTTGTCATTTTTCCTCTGCAATGTTTCCAGTGACATTTATTCTTCCCCTATTTCTTTTTACGTTTGTTTTTGAGTCATTCCATCGTCGTTTTTCCATTTATGTAACATTTTCCCTCCCAATGTTTATACGTGTGCCATTTTCCTTTATGAAGTTCAATATGATGCTATTTTCTCTTATTTTTAATCCTACGTCAATTTCCTCGTCATCTATTCATGTGCCAATTTTTTCTTTTTCATTTATTTCGAGGCCTCTTTTTTCCCTTATATTTATCTCTGTGCCATTTTTTTTTGGCATGTTTTATATATTTTTTACATTTATTCCCGTACTATCGTATCTTCGTAGCAATATTCTCTTAACCTAATATTCTTGTACCACTTTATTCAAATCCCAGGCTGGTCAGAAGTGAAGCTCTCCTTACAATAAGACGGGGAAGAAGAGACGGTGGACCAATAAGAGAAGGAAGAAGAGGGAGCGCAGTGAGAAAAAAGGAGAGAATGTGATACTTTTCTGGTGTAAAGCGGCCCTTAGACGTACAGTATTATTGCGCAATGTGGGTTGCACAATATTTTGACGGTGGCCCCTAGACGGTCAATATTATTGAACAATATTTTGGTTTATGCAAAAGATTGTACCGTATGGAGGCACTATTGAAGGTTGTGCAATATATTGCGCAATTGTGAGCACAGACGTACAACCACATTGTGCAAACAGTGAATCCCTGCCAGAACTTCATAACGTCAACATGTTGACTGACTCTGAATTGTGTTGCGTGATGATTGCTGTGGCAGCAAGTTGTAAGAAAGGGAAGAAAAAAGGCTCGCAGAAGGGTAGAAAATGGGCCAAACAGTGGTTTATTGATAGGGAGAAGTTCACCCACGAAAAATTACTCAATGAACTGAGAGTAATTGAACCAAATGATTTCCGCAACTTTGTACGAATAAACGGAGAATTATTTGATGAACTTGCTTTGGTTGCTCCTGAAATCGAAAAAAAGGAAGAGAGAGAGAGACAAACACCTCACACGACCGCTGGAGAGAAACTGACAGGATATTGCGCAGTATAGCCAACAGAAGACACAATATTATCCCGTTTGCGCAATATATTTTAAAGTTTTTGAAAATCACACAACATATTGCACAACCTTTCAATATTGCCCACACACGATCAATTACATTGCGCAAACCAAAATATTGCGCAATAATATTGAACGTCTAGGGGCCGCTTTAATAAGGAGTAGCAACACCAAAAGAACACCAGATCCATTCTTCCTCAGCATTCATTCAGCGGGAGTAACGCGGCCTAACACCCTCCACGCAGCGATCTTTCAACATCACCAACAAAGGACGGAGAGGAATTGACGGCGATATGTCTTCCTCCCAGCCATCTCCTTTCACCTCCTCCTTGTGGCTGTGTCTCGTTAGCCAGCAACGGCAGTGGCGGCGTCTGAAATAATATTATTCAGCCGCCTAACTCACTTCTACCTCATAATTTTTCTATTTCATCGTTTTTTTTTTCTTCTTGCCTTGTTATTCTAGGTTAACCCCTTCAGTACTGGGCTACATTTTTATCTTGAATTTTGGGTGTGATTAGACAATTTCATTAACATTAGGAAGGGTCTATGAAGGTCAAAAGATTAACGGCTCACAGTCTTCACTATTTTAATCCTCACAAGTTTCTGAAGCTATATAAAATCACTAAATAATAACCAGAGGAATATGAGAACGCGTCTTGGTACAGAAAGGGTTAAAATGGTTACAGAGATTAGTTTGAAATACCTTAAATCTGAGTTGCCTTTATCTATTCAGTAATGATGACTTCTCTATCATTATTTTGCTTCTCTTTACCTAACCTGAGAAAAGAGTATCTGTTTGTGTTTGTTGTTGGGTGTTGTTGTGGTGTGTGTGGTGACTCATTTTCTGAACTGGCCATTCCATCATCATTGTCATTTCCTTTTGCTTTATTCATTTCAAAGTAACTTATCGTTATTGCCTCTCCTTATTCTGATAGTGCTGTTGTGCTGTAGGAGTGCTTAGAAGAGAGAGAGAGAGAGAGAGAGAGAGAGAGAGAGAGAGAGAGAGAGAGAGAGAGAGAGAGAGAGAGAGAGAGAGAGAGAGAGAGAGAGAGAGAGAGAGAGAGAGAGAGAGAGAGAGAGAGAGAGAGAGAGAGAGAGAGAGAGAGAGAGAGAGAGAGAGAGAGAGAGAGAGAGAGAGAGAGAGAGAGAGAGAGAGAGAGAGAGAGAGAGAGAGAGAGAGAGAGAGAGAGAGAGAGAGAGAGAGAGAGAGAGAGAGAGAGAGAGAGAGAGAGAGAGAGAGAGAGAGAGAGAGAGAGAGAGAGAGAGAGAGAGAGAGAGAGAGAGAGAGAGAGAGAGAGAGAGAGAGAGAGAGAGAGAGAGAGAGAGAGAGAGAGAGAGAGAGAGAGAGAGAGAGAGAGAGAGAGAGAGAGAGAGAGAGAGAGAGAGAGAGAGAGAGAGAGAGAGAGAGAGAGAGAGAGAGAGAGAGAGAGAGAGAGAGAGAGAGAGAGAGAGAGAGAGAGAGAGAGAGAGAGAGAGAGAGAGAGAGAGAGAGAGAGAGAGAGAGAGAGAGAGAGAGAGAGAGAGAGAGAGAGAGAGAGAGAGAGAGAGAGAGAGAGAGAGAGAGAGAGAGAGAGAGAGAGAGAGAGAGAGAGAGAGAGAGAGAGAGAGAGAGAGAGAGAGAGAGAGAGAGAGAGAGAGAGAGAGAGAGAGAGAGAGAGAGAGAGAGAGAGAGAGAGAGAGAGAGAGAGAGAGAGAGAGAGAGAGAGAGAGAGAGAGAGAGAGAGAGAGAGAGAGAGAGAGAGAGAGAGAGAGAGAGAGAGAATTACAGGAAGCACCTTTTTTAGATGATAAATACGGACTACGGAAACCTATTGGCCAGCTTCGAAATCCTCTCATTAACGCTGATTTTCAAAGACCACAGGAACAATGAGTTGTGCTTTGATGTTTCTTCTCTCTCCTTC
This sequence comes from Portunus trituberculatus, assembly GCF_017591435.1. Lineage (NCBI taxonomy): Eukaryota > Metazoa > Arthropoda > Malacostraca > Decapoda > Portunidae > Portunus > Portunus trituberculatus. Next base: position 13,692,623 of record NC_059302.1, on the reverse strand, counting down.
TTTCATTCTTTTTTCATATTGAATGCTTATTAACCCCTTCAATAGTATGGTCACTCGCTTCCACCCAATAAATAAAATGTTTCCAAGGGCAGCAAGAGAGAAAGAAACGAAAGAATACCAAGTTGATTTTGTTTCCTCGACGCTGGGATGCTATTCAAGAGACAAGTACATATACAAGGGTATAGGATCTGTATAACAATCTCGGCATAGCAAGAGTGATAGTAGGTTCACGGAAAGAGGATATGATACGTCTGGGCGCGCTCCGGTAATTAATTAGTGCTTGTGGTAAGAATATGTGTTAAGGCATTAGCGCAGTGGGGAGTCAAAGAAACATTATTAGGTATTTGTTGCATGGAGATCCTCTGCAAGTTACTGGTATGTCGGTAACTTTCAGTGTAACATCAGTTTTGATATATTTCGGAAACTAAGAAATCTATATCAAATTTTGTTATGTTAGTCGTAATGGAGGCATTACAATCAATTAATTTCCTCGTCCACTCATGTTATATCACTATACATCCACTCTTTTTCCGACAAATAATACTAAATTTTGTATTCCTTGAAACAATAGCTTTCCCTGACTAATATTTACTGCCTTTATGAGGCTAAAATTTCTGACTAAAAATAGATGATTTTATAAAAGAAATTGTCTCTAATGCTGAAAGTGTTCAATGCTAAATAATGGAACAATAGTTAGTCACGATGGACTTCAGGAATCAATGAGATTAAAATAGACAAGCGCAACAATACCAAGCAAATCCGAGAACAGGATACAGACAATATATATTACCTAGCCAAGACTCTCTAAACCATCCTTGGCTAAGCCCTTCATCGAACCACCACCTGCAGCAGCATCATTATAATATGCCCGCTGTTTCTTGCAGAGATATGAGATGACTGGTGGTGAATGAGGGAGGCTGATGATGACTTGAATGAGACTCCTGCACTGAAGAGTAATGGACGTGGAGGTGTAACTGATATACATTGTTGTTGTTTGTTGAGTCTGGAGGGAGATTTATTTGTTATGGGTGTGTCTTTCAGTGCCAGATGCGTGAGTGCTCCACGTGTTGTTGTAAACAATGTCAACTAGGTAATTGATGCACCGCTGAATGCTTTACAGTGCTTTCCTTGATTCGTTCTCTTACCCAACTGCTTTCATTTTCTTCTTTTGACTTCTCGAGATAACTGCAGGACGAAGGTTTCTCGCAATGGTTTGAGGATTATAAGCATATACCGCACATAGCTTTGAGGGTCCTGGCTGGGTTACCGGGTTGCACATGTTCTTGGCTTACGTCCAGTACTTATTCTGTTTGCAAGCAGGGCCTATAAAGTGAAAGGAGACAAGCCCAGATTGTCGTCATCACTTCTGAAGTGATATATCAATAAAAGGAAAGGCGAATTTGCTTGATCATGTTTCTTGGTCTTGTTGCAGACTTGTCGAGGTGATGGAAAAGGCACAATTCATTTGAAGTTTGTCGCAAAATATTGTTTATAATAATATGAGCAATCTTTTATTTGTTAATCCAGACTTTCACTACTTTTCATAATTCAAAAGTCTATTGGTTTGCTTAGGAGATTTATGGAATATGTGCGCGGGATGGAACAAATAAACTTAAATATTCAAGATAAAATCTGTAAACAACAAATAGGTTTACTGGAAAATGTGTGTGTGTGTGTGTGTGTGTGTGTGTGTGTGTGTGTGTGTGTGTGTGTGTGTGTGTGTGTGTGTGTGTGTAATTCACCTCGGTCGCCCGCTGGTCACCCAGCCAGCCTTCCCCATTACGGAGCGAGTTCAGAGCTCATAGACCGATCTTCGGGTAGGACTGAGACCACATCACACACTCCACACACCGGGAAAGCGAGGCCACAACCCCTCGAATTACATCCCGTACCTATTTACTGCTAGGTGAACAGGGGCTACACATTAAGAGACTTGCCCATTTGACTCGTCGCACCCGGGACTCGAACCCTGTGTGTGTGTGTGTGTGTGTGTGTGTGTGTGTGTGTGTGTTTCTGTGGCACTGTACCAAAGAAAAAGAATCACACATATTATTCATTCGTTCAGCCACCTCTGTGACAGTGGGTAATAATTTACCTTCTGTGAAACTCGACTGCTTCCGCTTCCTGGCACTTGTCTCCTTAATTTCTGCCCTTATTTTTCCGAAGACAAAATTACATCTAGATTAAAACAACTCCACACACTGTCTGTCAGTCGTCAGCACCGTCCCTTGCGACCTGTGTCCGTGTTCCGTGTTTACACTTGCTAACAGCTGACAAAAACGCTGCTTTGTGATTGAATCTGATGTTCGAAGCACTGTTGCTTACGGGCACAGTGATTGTCTGGCTCGTGCGAAGTCGTGGCCGAAATTTAGAGGACTATGTGACAACACTTTTCTTATAATTGACTCTATGTACATCCTTGTCTCCATTATCTGTGGTTCATTAAAAGTATCGATACTTCTTGAAGCTATACAGATATCTTCCCTTACTCCATTCTTCATCGTATTTACTCAAACACACCTGTCTTTTTGTCCTAACAATGGAATTCATACAAGTCCCGCATCGCTATTTTCTTTCTTCAAGTGCTAATACTTTTGTTTTTTCATCTTTCTTTTTTGATGTGTGTGTGTGTGTGTGTGTGTGTGTGTGTGTGTGTGTGTGGTGGGGGAGGGGGTGCTGGTTTGTGTATGCACACGAAGCTGTCCGTATGACGTCATGAAGGACGAATACAAAGGTCAGTGAAAGGCTGGCAATCACTTATTAACGTGGAGTGCGTCACGGAGCGAGAATGTCAGGAAGATAGAGATAAATATAGTTTATCTGGTAGGGGGCGGCCTGAAAGGCGGCGGTGGTGGTAGTGGTGGTGGTGATCATAGTACTTTCAACTATAATTCAATCAATGTGGATTAGGATGTAAAGAACTTTGTCCCTATTTCAAGGGCTACACGTGAAAGGAGACACACCCAAATATCTCCACCCGGCCGGGGAATCGAACCCTGGTCTTCTGGCTTGTGAAGCCAGCGCTCTAACCACTGAGCTACCGGGCGTGCGCGTGTCTGTGTGTGTGTGTGTGTGCGCGCTTTCTAACAACATTAGTGCTCTTTTCATGAACTCTATATGTTGGTAAGGTCAAGCAGCTAAGGAATAAATGCAGGAATAAATTCGGCAAAATCTTCATAGAGGTACATTTTGAGGCCTTTATTGTCTCAGGTCTGTATAGCTTTACGACTTCCTGACTTGAACTTCTTATGACCTGAATATCTTTCGCCTCGGTATCGTATGTTCCTAAACGGAGGGAAGTAAAAATATGATATGTAAGCAAATTAGTATTGCTGTATATTCAGTACTTGATTTTCCATCTCCTTTCATTGCACACTGTACCTTCAGAATTTCAGAAAGAATATAATAAAAGATAAGGATATATTGCAATAAGAGAACGAATATATTGCAGGATAGTGTTTTTCGACAGCAGGAAGAGCTGCCGATAGTCCTGACTGACTTACTGACTGACTGACTGACGCGAAATTCCCGCAGCACCTCCAGTCAGAGAAGTCCTCGATCCGTCGACGAGATGAATCTAAACTTTATCATTTTGCATCCCTTTCGACTATATTCGTATCCGTGCCACTGACGTCACCACCATCCAATTGAGAAACAGGACACTAAATCGGTCGTTAGCATTTCACAGAAGCCAGATTAGAGAGAGAGAGAGAGAGAGAGAGAGAGAGAGAGAGAGAGAGAGAGAGAGAGAGAGAGAGAGAGAGAGAGAGAGAGAGAGAGAGAGAGAGAGAGAGAGAGAGAGAGAGAGAGAGAGAGAGAGAGAGAGAGAGAGAGAGAGAGAGAGAGAGAGAGAGAGAGAGAGAGACTTCATGCCTCATAATAAAGTGTAAAATGAATCAAACATTTATTGTATAACTATTAATATGTATCATAAAACTTCTCTTCTTTGCCTTCCTACTGACGAAGGTAGCACATGAATAAAAATTGCCTGCGCTGCTAATGGATGGAAGCTAAACAGCGCTTCTCATACTCTTCAAATACGCCTACAGGCGCTATAGGCTATAACATAAAAAAAAAGAAAACAATTACCCTTAACTTGACACTAACAAACTCTTCTCGAGAATAGTAACAGTTTACAAAAAAAGAGAAAAAATCGAAACTAATTTTCTTTATAAGCATTTTTCTTTTCTCTCCTTTGGCCATTTATTGAGTCATTCATGAGTATCCTTATGAGATTCCTGAGTATTCTTGGCTCATGGATTTGGAATTATGGAAAATACAGTGTGAGTGTGGCATCTGATATCTGTGATCCACGAATCCAAGTCTCAAAAGTACAACATGACACGCATTATGGCTTCGTGACTCTTCAGAGAGGCAGAATTGCTAACTGTACCGAAACTGTAGGAACCGCTGGACATTTTGTGAGAAATTTTTGATCTTTCTATTTTTGGTCTATGCTTTTTTTAGACGAAAAATATGAATTCGACCGACAGGAATTCTTAAGCAGGGAATATAGCAGAAACATTAAAAAAATAACCTGATGTGGTGACGAATGGCTAGTTGAAAGCGCAGATTCTATAGAAATAAGACGTTCTTTGCATGCCTACAGTGAAAAAGGACCAATTGCAAGGACTATTGCAAAAGCCTTAATACACAGCCGTCTAAAGACAACAAACTTTTTCTGTGGCGGTTCATTCGTGCGCCTCTCTGCACCTGGCTCGCCCTCACTGGTATTCCCTTGAGCTATGTTTAAAGTCCCTCGTAGTTATTCAGATAGCTATAGTATCCTTTGAAGGCCTGAAAATACACAACACTTGTGTTTCCACAAGAGGAATTCCCGTGTCTTAAAGCTTCTCTTTAAGCTTCAAACTGGAAAATGTCATGAAATTACCGAATAATCATGAATAATACAAGCTTTTTCTTCTCATAATGTTAAAGTTCTGTGGTGCTGAAGACAAGCGGTAATATAACAGCTTCCTCAAGAAGTACACTAAATGGCGTCTAGGGAACAGATTATTTAGCCGGCAGAGTCTATGATACAGTCTCCATCTGGTAATACATCTCCGAACATCACCAAAGATAATGTTAATATGGTAAAGTAGTCAGAACATTACCTGAGTCTGCTGAGCTTACGTTCCAACAGCGTCATTGCTGCTGAAAACTGATGTAGTGAGAGCTCCGCGCATTAAATATAAATAATTTCATCTTTGATTATGAATTTCCTGTCCAATAATTACAGGTATTGTACCACTACAGCTTCTTATGACACTTAAACTTTAATGTATTACTAAAAACTCTTATGGGTTTAAAAATCGCATAATTTTCAAGAGGACAAAAATGTTTATAGGCAACGTTGATTACCAGGAATGATCATTAATGGTGTTGAACAATTACAACGACCCTAGGCAGCCAGCACGCCACACCAGCATCACGAAGCTCCACCACAGGCACCACACACCCCTGCAACACCAGACCCCGGAAATCGACGCCTCCGGACATCACCTTCAAGCAGCAGGCAGGTCATACACGCACAATATACTAATTTTCTCTCTCTGATGTCGTGGCCGTCCCTCGGTCTGGTCACCTCCAGGAACCTTTTTACTACCACTACAGAAGGAATGTTGGGTCGGCCAGTCAGCGGAGAGATTAAAAGGTTCATTACGGTGTTCGCAATGATAGGCACTAGTCACTCAATGTTGACGGTGTGTGTGTGTAATTCACTGTTTGATCTGCTGCAGTCTTTGACGAGACAGCCAGACGTTACCCTACGGAACGACCTCAGAGCTCATTATTTCCGATCTTCGGATAGGCCTGAGACCAGGCACACACCACACACCGGGACAACAAGGTCACAACTCCTCGATTTACATCTCGTACCTACTCACTGCTAGGTGAACAGGGGCTACACGTGAAAGGAGACACACCCAAATATCTCCACCCGGCCGGGGAATCGAACCCCGGTCCTCTGGCTTGTGAAGCCAGCGCTCTAACCACTGAGCTACTGTGTGTGTGTGTGTGTGTGTGTGTGTGTGTGTGTGTGTGTGTGTGTGTAATTCACCTCCTCGATCGCCTGCTGGTCACCCAGCCAGTCTTCCCCATTACGGAGCGAGCTCAGAGGTCATAAACCGATCTTCAGGTAGGACTGAGACCACATCAACACACAACACACACCGGGAAAGCGAGGCCACAACCCCTCGAGTTACATCCCTGCTAGGTGAACAGGGGCCACACATTAAGAGGCTTGCCCATTTGCCTCGCCGCTTACCGGGACTAGAACCCGGCCCTCTCGATTGTGAGCCGAGCGTGCTAACCACTACACTACGCAGTGTGTGTGTGTGTGTGTGTGTGTGTGTGTGTGTGTGTGTGTGTGTGTATCGATAACAAACCACGTGCCAGGTGTTGTTCCACTATGGCAAACAAACTCACAACATTCTCCCCTAACAGATTAACGAGAAGCAATCATGAAACTCTGGTACTGAAGTTAAGTAATTATCGTAATGGCTTACGAGCAGATAATAGTGTGCAAATTACATCTATTCATAGTTGCAATCATGAGCTTCAGGTCATATTTGAAGTATAATTTACATAATGAACTGGTACTTATGTTACGCGTGTAAGTGCTTCTTACAAACTTGAAGCGAAAAATGCACTCTTACCTTTTTTATATTGTATTGAAAATTACTTCCTTGTGCGTGCATTTCAGCATCGCGTAATGCGGATGTACACGAAAGGAAACGAGGAAAACGAAACGCAGCAGAGACACAGACGAACCCAATATTCATGGAAAAATACGAAAAAAAACCCCCCATCTGAACAGGAGGGAGATATTGCTATCACCAAAAACAATGATTCCATGTTTCTACGCCACACTAGACCAGTCAATACTACTAAAATGCATGGATAGATTTTAGGTAGATCTGGAAGTTGAAATAAAAAAAATCAAAACAAGACTAACAATAAAAGGACATCCTGAAATTATGATGTGGCTGTGGCATATCACCAATTTATTACTTGTCTTGAATGACGCAGTTTGTTCGTTTCATGTCTAGATCAATTAAGAAACAAACAGTAAGGTACGATAACATCCAAAGACTCTTATTTATATGATTGTTCGCTAAGGTCAACTTTATCGAGCTGTGTTATCAAAGACTGGCAATGTGAACAACAGTTACTGCAGCCTAGTTTGCTGTGGTTTGCTGTGGTAGATCGCATCGCTATTCCATTTATGCATATTTCAATCAGAGGACTTAATATACGCCAGCCTCTTTTACTGACATTTTCTGCTCTGTTTTAAATGAAGTTTCCATATTCAAGTATCCTTCAATTTTGTTGTTGTCGTCGTCGTCGTCGTCGTCGTTGTTGTTGTTGTTGTTGTTGTTGTTGTTGTTGTTGTTAGTAATGATGTTAGTCATTTATTTATTTATTTGATTTTTCAGTGATAAGATATAAACTTTAACACCTCATACTATATTTACTTTTAGCTAGTTACCAGAGTCCACCACATGTAAAGAAAAGGACTGCAAATATTATGGTACACAGACTAACACTTTTCAGTCTGACAATTGCTGACAAAGTTTCAAACGATAAAAATTCATCACCTTGTAATTGAATATTCCACCAAGATTGTTCACTGCATATGACTACTAACTTGGACAGTTATATAACACTAACTCCAAAAATAGGGTAAGTGGCTGTCATCTACAGTACTATGTAAGGGCTGTCAGTGTGTACACCATGCCTCAACCCTTTGTCATATAAGGGCAAGGCTAACGGGACTAGCGATAGAGGGGTCGAGGATCAAAATGTAGTCCATCGTAGCATGACAAAAGTGTAAATTCAATACGAAACAGGATATATTATTTTTTTTTTCCACTGGATTAATCAAATATTTAAATTCAATTTTGCATTATTTGATTGAGGACTAGACGAAGCGTGGTCGGCTCTCAAGTAACGGGGACAGTGCCCACTAAATGACTCGTCCTAGATGTTCTTCAGGTCGGGAACGAAAACTGGGTCACAAGCACTCGTTAAATGGTCGTTATATCATAAATAGATATATGAACAATGAACAAAAATAAGGTGTGTGTGTGTGTTTTTTTTTTTTTCTTACGTCAAGGCCTATAGCGCCTGTAGGCACACTTGGAGTATTTAGGAAGCGCTATTCAGCTTCAGCCCATTAGTGGCACAGGCAATTTTATTTATAGTGTGTGTGTGTGTGTGTGTGTGTGTGTATTCTACTCACCGCATCATGTTGTGACACAGGCGCCTAAGTCAGTTATCAGAAGGCGGGTGGTGGCGGTGCACGCCTTGCAGTGCTGTGGACAGACAAGGGTAGATTTACTAAATTACCCACTTCTTAAAGATTTTATGTACTATTATTACTAAAATAACCATTGATACATTTTTCATCACTGCAACACTTCATACAGGCCTATTGAAGCTACAGGACAGTACCTGACGGGAAAATAAGGAACTAAGATGATCAATAATGGAATGCTTGTGACCAATGGGAGACGGCACGACTGGAAGCACAGCCTGTCAACTCCTGTTCCAATACATAACTTAAGGCGGCGAGTGGTGGGGACCAAGTGAGGAAACTACGGGCTGGAAACCTCGTTAGCTGGTTAGATGGAGGGAAAATGTCCATCTCGTTCACGTAACCGCAGCAGAACGGAAGCAACGCTTGCGTTCAATTCACATTCTAAGACTTGTCAATTGACTTATACTCATTCTTAAGCTTGAGTGATACTCCTATTACTGAAAAGGTTTGATTTACTTTGGAATGAGTGGCAACAGCTTACCGCACTCGTGATGTTATGATGTCATTGGTCGATTGCATAACCACTCTTTTTTCTTTCTCTAACTTGAAGCAACACTTTCTAATAATTCATCAGACCTTGAGAGAGTCTTAGTTTTGTTTAAATAAGTCGGAAAAGCTAAATCTTCAAGTTTGACAAATACATACATCACTACACTACTGGAGAAACGCTGACTGGTCAGTGGTCTGGTAGTGGTTGTGGTGACAGTGGCGTCTCTCTGGCCTCGAGTCGATGCATCTCGCCTCCACTCTATCAGACTATTAAAATGCCTATCCTTGATATGCTTTCCTTTACGATGTCGTTTATTTGCATTCTTAAAGAATATTTTTTCTTATGAAAAACTATAATTCAAAACTTGGTGACTTAACAGCAACACACAATACATAAATTAGCCCCTGGCTAGTACAGAGGTAACGTGCTGGACTGGCATTACTAGACCGGCAGATCGAGTCTCGCTCTGGATCGCGAGTAATGGTCCGTCCACACTAGCGGGCAAAGCACGGCGGGCTTTGCCCGGCAAAGCCAGCCGTGCTCACAGAAACCGACGTCCGCACAGCAACGCTTGCCTGTTTCAGTCAGAGGCGAGCACCCGTACAACCAGGCAGCAGATCCGTGTATCTGATTAAGACTGCGGTACAACAGCGCGGTACGACAGCATGAGAACCAAGGACCGCAAAAAGCTGTTATTGTGCTCAGTTATACTTTTGCTGACCTAGAAAAAGAAAAAGGAAAGTGGAGAAAAAGACGGAGAGGTAGACATGATGTTCTGGTGTAGACTGGCAAACTGGCAGTCATGGACATAAAGTCAACATTGTAACCTCGTACGTCTGGCAGTGGCGCACTGCAGGGCCTGGCGAGCAGTGCCCGGTGAAATCGCGTGTCTACAAACGAGCAGTTTGCTCGTCTGCAGCCGGGCAAAGGCGGAGAAAATGTTGCCGGGCAAACGCTTCGCTTCTGCCCGCGTGCACTGCCCGCAAGTGTGGACGGACCTTAAGCTGTTTACTGGGAGGTTACTGGTGTGGTTGGAGCGCCACAGTGGGGCGCTGGGTTCGCCTGAAGAGCATAAGATGTGGTGGATACTGCAACTAAAAACTTACGAACTTTAACTTTTTTAAAAATTATTTCCACAATGTCAGAAGGCACACCCTCACGTCAGCGCCTAAATCTCACAGGCTCGCTTCATGTTCATGCATGTTCATTTTCCTTCCATACCCAAATTTCCTCGACAAGTTTCACCATTGGTTGGGTTTAATGTTTTTTATTTACATATTTGTTTTACGCACAAATATTGTAACAAGACCAGAAGAAAGGTGTTTCATAATTGAAAAAAAAGCAAAAATGTCATCATTTTTAAGTTAAATTGAATCAGTTCCTTTTCCTCGTATATATTGAAGGCCTTTTAGATGATTAACTTATATTTATATTGTATAACATTCAAATACACAATAATAGTGAAGATTAGGCCTTATTAGGACTGGCGGAGAGCACGCTCACTCGCTCAGGCCAAACATCTTGGCGGGCTTATGGGTGGCCAGGAGCACGTCTGTTAGCGTTGTTTAAGCAAGGTACAATAATGAATATGCAGCCTGGTATTTAAATACTATCATAATTCACATGGTCATGGTCTCTCTTTCTCTCTCTCTCTCTCTCTCTCTCTCTCTCTCTCTCTGAGCTGGACTAAGATGATGTTACATCAGCTTCGTATACGTTCAGATTGTCTCTGCGATATATGAAGTCACAGAATACCCGATGAAATGACATTGTAGAACAGAATTTATACACAAGTTTCGTCTTGTATGTACGTAATTATTCTACTTAAACTGCATCATAACAGGTTTTATTGTTTAAGCTTTAATTGTATTGCACAAATTTTAGTGCAGTGTTGCTTTTCTTCTGATGCCAATATAACAACTATCTTCATTTTAATACCCTTTTAAGAGTCCCCTTAATACTTTTTGTGACAGACGACGCCAACCAGCTCTTGCAAAGAAAAGACTGAAAAGCTGCTCGTCTCACGGTCTCAGTCTTGTACAACGTTCATTGCTTTGCTATCTACAGCACTCATATGTATCTTTATCTAATAATAGTAATATCTGCACGTTTCCCTTCCCTCCTTCGGTGAGCAGTGAGTGGCTCCAGTGACAAGGTTTCATTATGATCACGTGGTCAAGCAAGACCAACTGAATTTATTTTTTTAGCATTCTCTGAACTCAATATATTTATACAAGAATTTCATTAGTGTATTTAATATTTAGCTCCTCACTTATAAGCATCCAACATGAATGCAGCGTGGGTGAAGGAATAAATGATATAATGGTAAGGAAATTTACCCCCGGCAAAAAGAAGAAAGTTATCTTAGTCTGCACGACTTAAGTCCTTTTCTTATACATTCCACCATAACATGAAGGCCCTCACGCCACAAACCCTCAACAAGACTACGTTCAGAAAGTTAGAGTAATTAGAAATCTGATGGAAATTCAGGAAAAACCACTTAAGACTGTTTACTTCACTCCCGTCCAGGACAAAGATTCTTGTTAAGCAGTAGAGCAAAAATAGTTACATAATGAGTTTTCGTACATACACTCATATGCAATGTGCAGAACTTTAATACATTTATTGCATTATCATGATTACTTACACTTAACCAAAGAAAATGTAACATCTTTATTACACAAAATGCACACATCTTGCAAACAAATATCGATATCAAGACTCTTCAAGTAACAACTTGCTTTGGTATCTTCTGCAAGGCATTGGTGGACACTAGCGTAGCTTCTGATGCCTGGGTCACCTGATGTAACGCGCGAATAACAGCGAGGATGCTGTTGTGAAGTACCTCCATGGATGTAGCGTCCCTGTCCCCGTCAACGGAGGCCAACGCTCGCAGCGCCGCTTCCTTCGTGGGCAGCATGCCGATTCCTGTCAAGTAAAAGTTTGCTACGAACCATTCATGGTGAGCTTCCAGAACTTCCTGGTACGCAGCTTGGAAGGCGCGGAGCAGAGACATGTCTGGATTCAGGGGAAGGACATTAGCCAAACAGCGATTCATAAACTGCAGGTGTCGTTGGAGACAGGTGAACAACGTAGTACCTGAGAAGGGAGAGATGTGACGTATCCTTCCAGTCACGTCCTCAAAATGAATCATAGCAGCCAGTGTGGAATAGTGTTGACCGTCTCCGCTGCGAATGTATTTCTCTACACTAAGAAGGCGAGCCTCAAGCATCCTTCCCTGCACAGACGCAAAGGTTCCAAAAATGTGGAAAAACTTCAATAAGTGGCGGTACATGTCCACGTAATTGTGCAGAAACACCTCGCCTCCCTGTTGACACTGCTGAGCCTCGTGGTGAATAACTTTTAGGATTTTGGGTTTGATGGCCATAGTGTTTCTCGTTTCCTCGCTGTCCAGAGTGTGGCTGTCCATATCTTCTAATCGCTCGTGCTCAGTACCATCTGGTCTCAGCGATTGAAACTCCTTCACTGTGTCCTCCTCCATCAGCTTGTCTTCCACTGACACCACAGCCTCTGTCTCAAATTCGCCTCCACCTACTGATTCCTCGAGTTTGTCAGTATCCTCTCCTTCAGCAGACAGTGATGGTTCCTGCATTTCATTAGTGTGTGATCCTTCAGTTTCTTCATTCCCTACAACTTTAGCTGCCAAGCCAGACATTTCCTTTTTACTCTCAATTCCTGACTCTCCACGTATCTGTTGTTGTTCCAGCCATTCCAGAGTATCGATAGAGTTCGTGTCCAAGTTTTCATGTTGCACTACAATATCAGGGGATGATGTTGAGAGCATCCACATGCTAAAGCCAAAGAGACACAAGCAGATCATCGCCAAACAACAGAACTGCAAAAAAGGTAATATTTATTGAATTATGCAATCTGATATGTAAAGAGCAGCGGCAACTAATACACATCACGCTGACGCTGGTACAAGCTGTGCCTGATAATGTATTGCTACTGAGGACTATAATATAGATAAGCACATGTGGAGGCTATAATACGGGAACACAAAACTTGCGAGGCAGAATATTCGTTACGTTAGTAACTACTGCTGAAGAAGTCAGCCATTTTAAGCAAGTAGTAGTAAACAGTAGATAAGTAAGTAGCTACCTTTTTTTTCTGACAACAGAGATACTCACCACCAACGAATAAAAGGGTATTTGTTGTATTGAGCAAGAATATAAATTACACGCAAAGTTGCATTTACTACACGTTGAGGTGCAATAATGATCTTTGAGGCAGTAACAATAACTTGAAAGATTACAGCACGCCCATTGATAGGATCGGAACTCACATAAGCGTCAAGTTGTGACAGTAAAGCTTTGTATCACATATATAATAATAGCTTAAACACATTAATGTGTCATACAAGTGAGAAATGGCAAAACTAATCCTTTACACCTCTCTCAGCGAAGCACATTTTTCATCACTACCAGTCTGCCACGCTGTCCTCTGCTCAGCTAACTAGCCAGTCTAAACCTTACCCAGACGGCAGCGCAATCGATACAGCAGCCCGGCAAGACTTTACATTGCCTTTGTCTTAGGTTAGTGCTCAAGGAAAGACTGCTCAACTATTGGCACCAATAAAGTCCAACATGATTAAAAAAAAATAGAACTATTATAATATTTCGTATTATAGTGATAGAGGTGAATATGCAGTATATTTTTGCATTATCACAATAGTTGACGGTGACCAAGCTTCATTCAGACTGTCATGATAGCAATGGTCTCATTATAATAATTGTTGTATATCTACCACATGCAGGTTCGAACCCCGGGGTAACCATATCCTCATTTCAGATCATTCTCTCTTCCTTTAAAGACAAAAGACATTACAATTTAATTCGCTATTGCTCATATGACAAATGACGAATTTAATCCATTCCTTTCTTGCAAACACAAATATCGCCTACAGTTCAGGGAAAATATGTACATCTTTAACCAAGTTGGTCTGATATGCACATTAATCTCACCAAAGCAAATAATATATTTGATCAAGATATAAAGGTTAAAGGGAAACGCATTATTACCAAGACTTATTTTAAATCAAGGCTTGCAAATAAATGACATCTATTAGGGTATGGACTAAAATGGAAATATGCATGAAAATCAATAAAACAAAGTAGTAGTCTTGATTGAAGGTCGTATAGAAACAACAATACGGACGAAAATCACTAATGGAAAACATCTGCAAAAGAGAAATGGCTATAAACAGCAATGCTCATGGACATCATCGGAGTCTAAACGTAACATGAAGTCCATAAAATAAACTGCAGCATCAGGTGCAGCGGCCTTAAAAGCGGCGCTCCTCACTTTATCACTAATTCAATGGAGGCCAAGCGGCGCACAGACGCAATTTTGCCCACCAATGGAAAATCCATGTTGACCAGAGCGACCAGAATGGAGGTTGGAAAAAATAGACGAGTTAATTTTTCAACCTCGACTTTCAACCGCTCTGTAACTATTGTTGGGGATGAATTTTTTTGTCACTCCTGTCAACCTAAAACTTTAGATGTGTTGGCGATAGGTCCGTAGATGACTTTGATGTAGAGACCCCGCCATGTTTGTAATCTTCACACGCGACTGCATCATGAATGACACGCAAGGGGGAAGAGATGTAACACAAACAAAAACCGTGAAGAACAATGCAACGATTATAATGGACACGACACGTATTGCGGTAATGGTGGAGATGCTGATGGTGCTGTTGAAGCAGTGGCAATGGAAGTGGAGTATGTAGGCATCGCTATTTATCCTTATATATAAAGTGAAGGTAACTTTCCTAATAGAAAACAAGGCTCAAACGAAGGTCATGTCCCACACAAAGGAAGAGTATTTGGCACATACCATTTTCCAATGCCACAACGTGCAAAGTTTTTTTTTTTTCTCTCCACAGCGACACTACAGCGCCTACACTGTATATAGCACGATCCCTTGGTTTCTCTTGATCTTTTCTTCACACACACACACACACACACACACACACACACACACACACACACACACACACACACACACACACACACACACACACACACACACACACACACACACACACACACACACACACACACACACACACACACACACACACACACACACACACACACACACACACACACACACACACACACACACACACACACACACACACACACACACACACACACACACACACACACACACACACACACACACACACACACACACACACACACACACACACACACACACACACACACACACACACACACACACACACACACACACACACACACACACACACACACACACACACACACACACACACACACACACACACACACACACACACACACACACACACACACACACACACACACACACACACACACACACACACACACACACACACACACACACACACACACACGTCTCGCTCTCGCTCTTTTAACTCCCTATGTTAAGGTAGTACGAGCGCTTCCATGGAGTAAATGACACACCAAGATGGAGGCTGTCTTTAATGCACAAGGTGACGGTATTATGATAAGGCAGTGATGATGGAAATGATGGCGAATGACCAAGTGTTCTTCCTAAAAAGTGTCAAAGAATGCTGAGGTAGTGCTGTGTCTGACCACCTTCCAGGAGGTCCAGAGTTCCAATTTCTGGAACGACTGTTCGCTCCTAGTTTCACCCAGCCTAAAGTCTGCAATGGCTATGAAGGCTGAAGGCGGCGGAGAAAGGGACTGGCTAACCAGTAATATAAATCCCATTTTTCATTTTAATGACGAGGTCAGTGTCAAGCAAATCATGGCGTAAAACATAATAACATGATTACCTTAATTGAAAGGCTGACGAGGATTGGTTTGAATTAATCTGTCCGTGAGCTTTTCTAAAATATTCTGCAGTGGCAAGAATTCAGCTCGTGTGTGAAAAAAAGGATGAAAGCAATGCGCGCACTGCCAGGTCTGCTAGGAAGCAACCGCTGCACAGGCTCACTCGTCACAAACTGGACTCATATAACCTAAACAGGGCTGCGTTTGTGTTTCACCGCCTCAACTGGACAACCTTAACAGGCTTCAGCACAAATCACGCGGAGTGTCAGAGATGTTTTGCGTTAAAGATAAACAAGTATTCCAAACAGTTAATAAGGAAAAAACAGCAAGGAGAACCTGTGTGAAATAGTTCATACGTGAACAAAACTGTCCCAAGCATGAAGCAACAGGAGAGGGAAACGAGTTGTACAAAATTTTCACACGCTTCCAAAGGCATCATTACTAATAGTTATGCGTTTTTCATGAATAATCACCATCAACCGTAAAAGTTTGAGCTAGGCGTGTGAGCGTGGCCTGACCCGCCTTGAAGTATTGATGACCGCAGCCATGACATGACCACTGGTAAAGGAAATGACACTTTGTTCCCGCCACCCTCCCTCTGGGGCTTCCTTTCCCTTCTGTCCGCCCATGTCCCCTCGTTCCCTCATGCACCAGGGGAGATCCTTCCTTCAAGTTGTCCTGCTTCAATAATTTTCCACAATTCACTACACCATACTGATCCTGTCACTGTGCACTCCTACCATTCCATACTATATACTGCTTCTCAATACTGAGTAACCACTATGGAACGTGTATGCAAGCACACATACACACCAGTATGTGTTATAATCACACACACACAGCAACAAAGACAAACGCGCGCGCACACGCACACACACACACACACACACACACACACACACACACACACACACAGAAATATACACAACGCAACAAACAAACACAAACAAATTTATTTCATTCTGTTATCAATTATTACATGACAATTTTTCCTGCTTGGCGCAACATTTAGTTAAGCTGCTAGGAATGCAAATTTTCGTGTACATGCATGTGTGAGTGTGTACGTGCGTGCGTGCGTGCGTGCACAGGCGCACGCTCTCTCATTCGTAGTGGGCCGTCAGATACTGGATGAGAAGGGAAGACATTTACGTTACCCAGACTAATCTACGTGTAATTCCAGACTAATCTACGTGTAATTCCAGAATGGCTTTGAAATTAGCAAAGTTACACAAGTCTTCGCGAGCTCTGAGCCTCGGCCGTTGCAGCTCCCGCTAATGAGACTTCATTCCCTTTATGGCCGTTTTGTTCTTTGAAATATATGGGTGAGGTAGTGTTATGAGCGATGGCTGCTCTTTCTGCTATGCTAATTACCGATAAAATATAATAACAAAGGTTGAGAGATTACTTATGTGAAGGAAAACCCATGAATACATCACAGATTTACTTTCATCGATTATTTCATTAATAATTCTACTTTCACCTTAATTTTCCTATCCATCATCAATACAAGGCAATAAAATACAAGAGATTTCTTGTAAACCTTCGACAAAAAATTATACCTTACTTTAAGCACATAGTGAAATGTGACTCTTGCTGACACATCCACGGCAAAACGAGAGATATCGCGTCGTGTTTAACGAAGCCAACATATCCCTGATGGCGAGCAGCGAGCGCCAACTTGATTGAAAAACTAGATTCTTTACTATGAATAAGTTTGTGCGTCTGTTTCTAGCTGGTGTGAGGTGTACCCTTCCATGAATAAACACACTTCAAATCTTTCTTATACTCTCATTCTTTCTTCATCTAAATATACCTCACTTTCCTAATTATTGAAGAAAGAGGACGAGAGACGAAGCTTAGTGGAAAACTTTGGCATGGAGGTAGAGATAAGCTACAGCAAGTGTTTAACAAGGACTGAAGCGTTGCGGGGAAAAGTTTTGGCCATAACAAAACTTCTATAATGAAACAACGAGGACGTAGTTAGCATATATGTGGCGCATTTCGCAAGGGACTAGAAGTTAATATTAGAGGTACAAAAAATATATGTGATGGAGTCGATACGTGTAAGCAAAATGTTTTCAAGTTATGCTGTACTGAAGACCACACTTCCATTGGTCCTTGATTCCATCCGTATCTTTATCTATGTCATTAGTGTGCGACGTTTTCCGTATGGACTCTGTTGATCTCACCCATACACCTACATGGGTGGTGGCTGTTCCTGCTCAGGTAAAAGATCATTACATTTGCAGATAACGGAAATAGCCTTCGCCTACTAATACCGACAGTGTGACTTAATTTCCGGGGATAACTATGATGTCTTCTCAAAAGCTGATAGACACCGAAAGATTAAGCTGTAAAATTTATGAACTGGATTAATCTAGACGTAACCCAATTTCACCTACCCATAACTCAGAAAATAACGCTAATATTTCAATATTGTTCTAACATTAGTCAATTTTGGCTCATCAATAATTAGATACGAAGGAATTGGTTCTCAAAAAGCGGTAGCTGAATGGAATCAAATTGGTGATCAGATTGTTAGTGCTGTGTGGGGATGATGGGTAGAAATAGATATTTTCCTGCAGAGTTCTTGAAGCTTCCCTTATTTTCTAAAGTTCTTCCCTTATCTTATTTATCTTCCTATGTCACCTCATGGCAACAAGCTTGGCGAGTACGTACATCGTTTCGTATTTTGAAGCGCTTTGTTACCTCAGACTGTTTTGAAGAGACAAAGAGTTGATTAGTGAAGTCCCCATTGTTGTTTTTCTCATTAACGATATAAAATGCTGAAACCTACACTAGAACTATGAAAATACCTTTGAAAGTATTCATAGGTTCCACTAAAGCCTGTTGAAAATAGTGTGAAGAAAACCCCGAAACATTTTAGGAATGAGAGCCTCAATCCAAGACCTGCATTGGAAACCCATTTTTGTCATCTATTATACAGCATCATTTAATCTTTACGCCTCATGACAAACAAAACACTCATTATATATCGCATGAATTAAACGTTCTTAACTGCAACAGAGCTTAAACGCAACACAATGCTATTGTAATACTAATGTGGAAGAAGGCACACACACATTAATGCAACCTCATTAGATAACCACCTACTCCCCCAACCTCCTCCCCAATACTGTGAATTTCTCCAACCACTATGAACTCCAGCACTGAGGTGTGGATGTAGGATAACGATGCCGGAGTATCACTATGACAACATACCAAACATACCATATTATGCATAAAAAAAACCAAGACCAGGATACAGGGACTGCCACATCTGGGACTTACGGCTTCCTGCACCTCCCTGCATGGTTTTCTGGTGTTTTGATGTTCTTATGACTCCGCTAAATAACTGCAGCGTGTTTACTTCCTTCTTCTCCAACAAGGTGTTTAGTGAGATATGTTTGTTCATATCTTGCGTTGCCAGTCACAACTCTCAGCAATAAACAGGCAAGAAACACTCTCGTGACCCGCAGCGCACAGCGGCGTCACTTGATGGCGGCGTGGAAAAACAAAACGACCCCATTAGCTGAAACTTTTCAAGCAGCATCTCCAACAGGAGCAATAACGCGACACGTATAGACCTGCTAGGTAAAAATGGAGGTCCTGGAAAGGTTATTTCTTTTCTCAGCCATATTCAATGTACATATGACTCCGGGTGTAGGTAAGAACGCTTCCAACCAGTCCTTTCTTCGACAATATTACAACACTAACGTACGCACTAGCTCTTCTTTTCTACTAGACGTACCATACGGATCAGGGGAAAATATCAATATCAACATTAATATTAACAACGATCCGACAACGGTGAGATGAATATTACAAGAGAAAGAATGGTGGAGGTGTAAGTCTATTGTCAAGGTAATGGAGGAGAGTTTGTGAAAATATCAGCTAAGTACTTTATCGTGCCTGTCATTTACGATTATATGCATTTTTTCCTGGATAATAAACCAAACTTAAGTGTGCAAAATATATTCTTAACTGCACGAACCGGCGCGATAAAGTTCACAGCAAGGTTATATTGAAGGTGCGAGAAATGTAAGTACGAGAGAAATGAAAGAGAGCGAAGTTCCCATAACGAACGTCATTACTGAATAAAAACACCGAACACGTGAGGTTAGCGAGTACAGACAACAGTAATTTCAAGTTGTCATGGCTGCGGTGTTTGATCTCAAGAAAGAAATCTACTTCAGCGAAAAGGCAAAAGCGAAAATGAATAATGAAATTGAAAACGAATATTCAGAGAGGATGTCATCACTCTAAAAGTCACACAGGAGCTTACTGAGTACAAAAACCCCAGACAGATGGTGAACGTCAACGAGGCCGCAGGTGGAGAAAGTTCAAGCCTTTGGTGTACTGAACTGTCTCTGCTGCGTGTCTCACTTCATTACAAATACAGGTTACATGGTACGCAGGTGACCACCTACACTTCAACATAACTAAGTTAATTGACATGCAGTGTTCATGAAGATTCTTTATCAAACATAGTAACTTTTTTTTAAGGTCAAGATCTTGCTTTCTTCCTCAAACGTTCTGCAGTAAAATTTCATCTCCTATCATCGTAACTTTATTTCCGTTTCTGCTTCTCAGTGTTCCCGCCACGCGTCCGTCCGTGCGAACCTTCAACACCATAACCTGCCACGCCTCTTTCAGGTCTTCTTCAGCTGCTCGTTTCAGAGGTCAAGTCAAGCGGCATCTCCAGAAAGGTTTACCTGCATCAATTTCACTGATATCCGCTTATTGAATTAATTACCTTTCTAAGATTCTTTCACGTGATGATTTTTGAAGTGTTCAATTATACGCATGCATACGTTGTGCAAAAGATAAATCTTGATTTGATTATTAAGTTTTTCTCACTCCTATGTCTGTAAACACGCTGTGACCCAGTTGTTGTTGACCCAGTTGTTGTGGAACATTAAGGGGCTATCACACTGGCCTATGATACGCGGAACGCGGGCCATGGTTCTTGGTACGAAACCAGAAACATCATCATACACAAGCTGCCCGCATTCTTGCTATGCTAGGCAAACGGCCCAGCAACTATGACCACGCCTAATCAAAATAAACCAGAACAACACACACAGACACAGACACAGACACACAGACACACAGACACAGACACAGACACAGACACAGACACAGACACACAGACACAGACACACAGACACACACACACACACACACACACACACACACACACACACTTTAGGCACGTTCTTTTTAGTTAGAAAGTTTTTTTTTTATTACATATATTATATTTATTTTTTCATTGGGATAGCATACGGAGAACCGGGATGGATATGAAGCCATCCCAACTTTGCTCCGCTAATCCCGGGCAAGTTCCAGCTATCTGGAGCGCATGTTCCTCGTTCAGCGTATCATGGGCCAGTGTGATAGCCCCTTTAGTCTATCAATCATGCCTGCATACATTCACACACACACAAACTAAAACCATTGTTCTTTAATGGAAATTCATTATACTTATGATCGGCCATTATGTAATCGATCCTCAAGCAGAAAGGATAGCGGGATTTTACTATAGGCCACTGAAGCACAGGCTAATCCACTGAAGCATAGGCTAATGATGGAAAATAATCTCTTTCCCGTCAACATTTGCCGCGGTAGAACACAAAACTAAAACACCCACTACAAGCTTTGCACTGCTCCCACCAATCTCCTGCTATTCAAACTGAATGGGAAAGTAAGCAAGACATTTGGCTCACCGCGCAGTTCTTGTGCAGCCGCAGCTTTACCAGGGGGATGCACTTCCGGCTCTCCTTGCTGGGGAAGGGAGCAAGCATTACCTTGAGTTCCTTCACCACCTCCTGCAGCAAGGCTGCCGTCGTGAAGCCTTCTCTCCTGCCTGGTGCTCCATGTCTGGTAGGAAAAAGTATTACATAGGGATATCCTGTTAGAACATATTCGTACACTTCCCGCCGTATCTCCACTATATTCACCAGAAAGGCTCTATTTGAAATAAAATTGTTTTTTAATAGCGTTTTCCTATGGTTCTAGAATTAGATTAACAATATTTCTACATCAACAGGAACACATACTTGTAAACCTTGCAATTAATTTGTGGCTCTTGAAAATAATCAATGCGAGACCAGAAAGTTTCACATTACGAAACTTGTAATCGTTACTTAATATCTATTATCTGGCCTACTTTTAGTAGACTCTCATGGTTCGGAAGACATCTTTCCAAGGATTCTTCACTAATAAAGAGGGAAGTGTGGCTTTTGTAAATGATACTGGTGAGGGAATAATGCGTTTTAATAATAGCACGTACACCCTGGGATATGCATAGCTTGTCAAGACCTTGTTCTATTTCCTTCCAGATTTGTTAACATGATTTTCCAGAGAAAGAATCGGATCACTGAAAAGAAACGAGAGAGAGAGAGAGAGAGAGAGAGAGAGAGAGAGAGAGAGAGAGAGAGAGAGAGAGAGAGAGAGAGAGAGAGAGAGAGAGAGAGAGAGAGAGAGAGAGAGAGAGAAAGAGAGAAAGAGAGAAAGAGAGAGAGAGAGAGAGAGAGAGAGAGAGAGAGAGACAGAGAAGAGAGAGAAAGAGAGAGACAGAGAAAGAGAGAGAGAGAGAGAGAGAGAGAGAGAGAGAGAGAGAGACAGAGAGAGAGAGAGAGAGAGAGAGAGACAGAGAGAGAGAGAGAGAGAGAGAGAGAGAGAGAGAGAGAGAGAGAGAGAGACAGAGACAGAGACAGAGACAGAGAGACAGAGAGAGAGAGAGAGAGAGAGAGAGAGAGAGAGAGAGACAGAGACAGAGACAGAGACAGAGACAGACAGAGACAGAGACAGAGACAGAGAGACAGAGAGACAGAGACAGAGACAGAGACAGAGAGAGAGAGAGAGAGAGAGAGAGAGAGAGAGAGAGAGAGAGAGAGAGAGAGAGAGAGAGAGAGAGAGAGAGAGAGAGAGAGAGAGAGAGAGAGAGAGAGAGAGAGAGAGAGAGAGAGAGAGAGAGAGAGAGAGAGAGAGAGAGAGAGAGAGAGAGAGAGAGAGAGAGAGAGAGAGAGAGAGAGAGAGAGAGAGAGAGAGAGAGAGAGAGAGAGAGAGAGAGAGAGAGAGAGAGAGAGAGAGAGAGAGAGAGAGAGAGAGAGAGAGAGAGAGAGAGAGAGAGAGAGAGAGAGAGAGAGAGAGAGAGAGAGAGAGAGAGAGAGAGAGAGAGAGAGAGAGAGAGAGAGAGAGAGAGAGAGAGAGAGAGAGAGAGAGAGAGAGAGAGAGAGAGAGAGAGAGAGAGAGAGAGAGAGAGAGAGAGAGAGAGAGAGAGAGAGAGAGAGAGAGAGAGAGAGAGAGAGAGAGAGAGAGAGAGAGAGAGAGAGAGAGAGAGAGAGAGAGAGAGAGAGAGAGAGAGAGAGAGAGAGAGAGAGAGAGAGAGCGAGAGAGAGAGCGAGAGAGAGCGAGAGAGCGAGAGAGCGAGAGAGCGAGAGAGAGAGAGAGAGAGAGAGAGAGAGAGAGAGAGAGAGAGAGAGAGAGAGAGAGAGAGAGAGAGAGAGACTTAACGAATCTGCGAAATCTAAATGAACGTAATCTTGCTGAGCTTCTTATGGGAGCGAACTCGGGTAGAGAGAGCCCTTGCCTACCTGACGGAGAAGTGGGTCAGGCGAGGCTCACACTGCGCCTTTTGCGTGTGACCAGCCTTCACAAGAAGAAGGTCGCCCGCTTCGTTATAATTGGGAGCAAACTCGCAAAAACCGGATTGGAGCGAGCCGAGTAGTAGTCAGCAAGTGTGCTAGAATGAAGACGGATGGAGGTGGACGCTCAGAAGTGAAACCGGGAGCAGTAAAGTGAACAAGAAGTGAAAAGTCAAGTGTCGATTTTGGTGAAGAATGTGGAGGATACGGGAAGGAGTGAGGTGTGCGAGTGAAGGAAGGGAAAGGTGAGAGTTGGTAGATGCTTGGGTGATGTAATGCGCGGAGTGAGTTAATGGTTGGCTTATGTGTGGAAAAAGGAAGGCTTACTCTCCAGTATGTTGTGAAAGAACAGGGAGTTAAAGAAGAAAGAAAAATGATTTATTCATATTTCTATGAGGTCTAAATATGGAGTGAACAGTAAAGTATCACCCACAACCACAACCACAACCACAACCACAACCAGAACCACACACACACACACACACACACACGGTGACGTCAGCTAAGTAGGATGTAATTCACGCCTGTGTCTCCTGTCTTTGTCAACACCAACTGGTTTATTGTCGTTCGGTCGTTTTTTGTTTACGTTTTTGCCCCTCAACCCTTCTCGTATTTCTTCTTGACGATATGTTTTTCCTTCTTCCCGGCCTTCCTTTTCCTCATCCTCTTCATTTCTTTTCTTCCCTTCTCCTTCCGTTCTTACCCTCCTTCCTTTTTCTCATCATATCCTTTCTTTCGTTCACTCTCTTTTCTTATTCTCCTCCCCTTTACTTGCTCTTTCCTCCTCCTTTTTTTCTTCCTGCCCTTCACCTTAATCTTCTTCCTGTTCTTTTTTTCTTTTTGTTTCTGCATAATCATCTTCCTCTCCTTTTTACTATTCTTATTTTCCTATTCCTCATCTTGTCTTTCCTCTTAGCGTTTTCCTTGTCCTTCCTTCGTTCATTTTTTACGTTTTTCTTTCTTCTCTCCCTTCCTGTCTTGTTTCCGTTTTTCTTGTCTATTCTTGCTCTTCCTCCTATTCCTCCTCATCCTTTTTCCTCTTCCAATTTCCTTGGCTTCATCTTCAATTTTTTTTCAATTTTCCTTCTTATTTTTGTTTCTATCTTTGCCATTCTTATTCCATTCCTTATCATTCCTCGTCCTTCCA
Organism: Portunus trituberculatus; assembly: GCF_017591435.1. Lineage (NCBI taxonomy): Eukaryota > Metazoa > Arthropoda > Malacostraca > Decapoda > Portunidae > Portunus > Portunus trituberculatus. Next base: position 13,668,190 of record NC_059302.1, on the reverse strand, counting down.
CCTTCTCTTGTTTTTCTACCTCTTTTTACCATCTATCCTGCTTTACCTCATCATTCTGCCATTCCAGTTTCTTCTTCCTTCTCTTGTCTTCGTCGTCCTCTACCTATTCCTCCCTTAGACTGGCTTCTACTCGTCAGAAAACCATTAGTCTTCTGCAGATAAGAACATCAAAGAGCCTCACGTATTTTTGTTTTCGCTTCATATTTTACGATTAGTACTGTATAATTTAAATATCACGACTCGGAGGAGAAGAAAAGGATAAAAAGGTAATATATAAAAGGTAAGAGGTGGTTGTAGTCGTATATAATAGAAAAGGAGGAGGAGGAGGAGGAGGAGGAGGAGGAGGAGGAGGAGGAGGAGAGGAAGGAAGAGGATGACGAAAATGTTGGAAGTGTAGGTAGAAAGGAGATGATGGGATTGGAGGAGGAGGAGATTAACGAGGAGGGAGAACGAGGAGTGATAGAGAGGAAAAGAAGGAGGAGGAGGAGGAGGAGGAGGAGGAGGAGGAGGAGAAAATCAAGAGT
>NC_059302.1:13632666-13660166 GCF_017591435.1 Portunus trituberculatus | reverse complement strand
AGCATATCATTTGATAGATTTCGGAAAGCGTTTCAATTAATAGTCATATTTCGAAGTTCTTGGGTGGTCGTAAAAAAAAAAAAGGAAAAAAACAATAATAATATCGTACAAGTGATTTCTCCTAGAGCTATGAGTGGAGAGGCAGCATTCCTAAAGCTATGAGTCGACAGGCAGCATGGCACTTGATCCGACACCGAAGTTCTTGTGTGCTATGATAAGAAAAATAATAATAATAATAATTGACGATATTTTAGAGGAAAATGTTCCTAGGACTGTGAATGTAAATGGATCATCACTTAATAATCTGATCTAGAAGTTTTTGTGCTCGTAAAGTGAAAAGTGAGAGATAAGAAATAAACGGGTTTAAAATATCCTAAGAGATGATTGCTCCTGCCAATATAAGTGGAAGGAAATCATGCCACTTATTGTGTCCTTGAAGTAAAAAATGAGAAGTCCATTTCCGGCACTCGACTGTCAACCAGACGCCACAAATGAAACAATAACGTGTTCACTCAGCCACTTCAGGAGATACGCGACTGCTGCACTCCACCGGGCTGACCTTGGAGCCTCGTGTTATTGGAGACAAAACCAATATTGCTTCCTGTTTGGAGAGACGTGTCGCGTCGCCCGCCTTGTCCCACCCTCTTCTCTCCGCCAATGCCTTCACCTCAACCAGCAACCTCGCTAACCTCTTCACTGCACGTAATTGTTTCCGTAATCACACTTAGACACTCATGTTTTATATTGCAACTTCTTAAATTGAGTGTGTGTGTGTAGATAGGATGGGGCAGAGGGGAAGTGCAGGTGTGTCCATGTAATTCTGTATTTTTTTTTATTATAATTCTTTTATGGAAATTTTTTTGTTAAACGACAACCACAGCAAATAAAAGATTTGTCCTTTTACTGACGTGATCTTCCTTTTCTAACATTCAGAGCACTTTTAAGAATTAGTTGTATATGAAAAAAAAAGCAAGAACATGAAATGAGGGAAGCTACAAGAGTCCCTGTATGAATAAAGCTATTTATTCCATCTATGATTCCCATCAATAAATTTGTATTTATTTTTCAAAGCTCTCTATTGATTCGGCACTAACAACATTACTGAGTCCGTTCCATTCGCCAGCCAATCTTTCAGAGAGCCAGTTAATTCCCATTTCTTTCTCAAGTTAAACCCATTATTTCTGGTTGTATCCTCGTTACTGATTCTTAGAACTTTGTTCGTGTTCCCTTTGTTATAATCCCCTTTGTTATAACCCGTATACCATCTAAATACTTCTATCAGGTCCCCTCTTAACCTACGTCTCTCTAAGGAATGCAGATATAGTTTCTTTAGTCTCGCTTCATAGGGAATATCCCTCATCCCATTATCTTTTTAGACATCCTCCTTTGCATTGACTAATAAACATATTCTTCCTATAATATGGGGACCAAAACTGTACCACATAATAGAGACGTGGTCTAACCAGCGCCATATATAATTCTAACATTACTTCAGAACTTCTAAAAATTAATCCTAGTATCCTATTTGTTCTATTTCTAACCTCTATCCATTGCTTTCTCAGATCGAGATCGGAGCTAAGTATAACTCCTTAATCTTTTTTATATACCTGGGCCTCGTTGTTTATAGCGTACCTATTGTGTGGGTTTTCCTACGCCAAGCACTTTGCATTTATTAATATTTGTTAAATTTTTTCTTCTTTAGCCCACTACTATTCAACAGACTGCAGTACAAAAAATCATTGTCTAAAAACTAGATAATAAGGAAAAAAGTTGTCCAGTAATAGAAGGAACAAGCTCATTATCATTTCAGTGCGTCAGGCCGATGTATGAAGTTTTGCAGTTACATGATCATTATTAACTCGAGTGTACATGGAGGAGCGTCTAATCGTATATCATATTGGTATGGTTGGAGAACTTTATCCAATGGACCGTTACTCTGGTCACGTCTCCAGAACTGGAAGGAAGGAAGGAAGGAAGGATGGAAGAAAGAGAAGGATATCCTATGAAAAGGAAAAGGAGAAACAAATAGGAATATAAGAAAGCGAAGGAAGAGAAAGGAAGAGGGGATGAGGGAAAAAATATTAAGGAGAGGAGGAAAAGAAAAGGGATAAAAAATTAAAAGGAAAATGTTAAAATCTTGTGGACTACGGCTGTGTACAATGCGTAAATTTACCTTAACTGCTTCAATATCTCCACCATTATGGCACTCTTTCTGTTCAGAAACGTGACGCATGTGTATATTTTTACACTTATGGCATTACAAATTTTCGTTATGTGGTGCACTTTGGAACATAATGATCTTGTGTTACCATTAGTGCAGCATTTTGGAGATTTCTCATCTTTAATCTTCGCCTACAGCAGAACACGTCTGTTGCTTTAATCTTTAATCTTTCATCGCACAATAACAGTATTACGTTGTGTCAGAATGAATCTCTTCCGTCCGCCAAGTCTCGGTCGTTAATATTATTTTGTGATCACAAGTAGTGAATACAATATTACATGTCCAACTCCACAAATTTCTCTACAGCACTTAATTTTCTACATATTATCACTGACCTATATATCATATTTCTTTCCCTATATGACGCTGCAGATTGTATGTTCAATTTTTATCCCATTTTATTTCTTTTTACTACTACCAGTACCAGTAATAATAATAGCATTGGTTAAGTTGATCTGCGTACACTCCACGCCTGTCTCCTCCCCTCCCGGAACAGTGGATGACTGATCCGCTCCAGGCTTGTTCCTTCTCTTGACTTTTATATTCATAACCTTTTTAATCAGACAATCAATTAGCCTTGGCCAAAACTTCGATTCAGGAAAACAACATTAAGGAAACAATAATATGAGAAAAAAAATATTTTGAGAAAGTTTACCAAGGTTAAATGCTCGGGAGAAGTGTTAAACAGCTTCGCGATCCCACGGCAACCATGAAAGTCTGGCTTACACTGATCGTGTGGATAATTTGTTATGTAAGTGGGCTGCTCGACAAAATGTCTTCAGTCATCATAGAGTCTCGTAACCTCGTTACAATATTCACGAAGAACTTGTTATTAGAGATAAAAGCAGATACAAGTGTCAGGTGAACATTTCCCACGAGGATAAGAGTTATGAAATGTTTTGCTTACGTAACCAAGAAGAGAAGCGCGGTGGAGCAGGTGTTCTGCACTGTATTATACAATTAGAATATGCTGTTGTGCAAGGAAAAGAATGAACGTAACTTTCGGGTGTCGACCACTGAAATATTACTGAAAACTTTAGCTGGGAAACTTCTCCTGAAAACAAATCTCAAGTGCCCAATGTTTATTTTGTTGAACGGGAATAGACTTCTCACATTCCTGTCACCTCTCGCCGGGCAGCTGCCGGGCAGCTAAATCATCATTCATAAAACATGAATTTTATATTCTAAGATATTTCCGGTCACTGTACCAATCAACCTTGTCCTCGAGTGATTTCCGAATGAATTAGAATTTCAAAATGAACAGAAATATATTCAAATATATCTTCACAAATTTTCAGGAGTAATAGTTTGTTACGCAGACCTTACCCGAGGAACAGTCTTCGAAGTCACACGCGTAAGTGAAGCAGTTTTGTCGACAAAGGCGATATTCGTACTTTTCCGAATGCCAAATTTCTTGCTCAATGAAAGTAAACTTAATTTCAGGAAAACATGCAGTGAAGCATACACTATTTGCTGTTTACACCTCGTGTGTAGCCAAGATTAAGTTAGCATAATCAAGTCAGCACACGCGTGAATTATTCAGTGGTTTCTTTTTAAAGCAGCACCACCACCGTTTGCACACAATACTCATCTGCCATGACGACGTAGCACCACGCACGACTGTTCTGACATTTGCTTTGCACAGCGGCAGTATCCAGTGAGGGTCAGCCGAGGTGCGACTGTTGCTGCTTGAACACTTCTCCCAATAACGACGCCCAAGACTTTGAATGTAGCGGAGTATGGGAACTTTGTTCGTTGAATAATAATAATAATAATAATAATAATAATAATAATAATAATAATAATAATAATCAGTAGTAGTAGTAGTATTAGTAGTAGTAGTCGTAGTAGTAGAAGTAGTAGTAGTAGTAGTAGTAGTAGTAGTAGTCATTATCATTAGTCGTCGTAGGATCATCATCATCATCATCTATATCAATTTTCGTTTAACTCTACCCACAGTGTCACAAGACTGTACTGGTCTACGCAGCCGCCACTCCACCTTCACACGACAAGTCCTTCCCCCTTTGACATTGCATCCCTTGCCTGCCTGAACCTTTGCACACCGCCGCTACCTGCCGTCCCTGGGGACTGACCTCTCATGGCCTGGCGGGGAGCAGTGCCTCGTCTTGCTGCATCCGGTTCGCTCTCAACTTATATTTTAGAATTTTCATCATCTGGCAAGATTAGATTTCACGACACCATCCTTGAGGCACACGGGTCAGCACTTGCTAAAATTGCTCAAGAGTCCAAGCACCAGCTTTTTTTTCCGTTCTAGTCAAGCGCACGAACGTCAGTGTCTCATATATACAGAGGACGAGTGAGTTTGCATAATTTCCCGACAAAATTTGATCATATATTGCCTCTCATCACCCCAGAACTTCATGAGGAACCTTCTGCTTAGTAAATTATTTGACAAACATTGTTGTGTCGAGAATAGAACAGGTTTTTAAAAATTTACGACCATTTTGTACTTTTTATATCACAGCAACAAAAGTAAAAGGAATTAAATAGATAAATGCTCATAGAAAATAACAAAAGTTAAATAGATAAAAATAAATGCAAAAAGACATTTTCAATACATTTATCCCATACATTCGGCTAACTCTGACCCTGACTGACCGGCACTTCAGTGGGTCCTTACTCCGTTTTTAATCCCAATTTTTGTCGTCCTTAGCCAGTTGGTTTTCACACATAAAAGATAAAAGAGCAATCTACCAAATCCTTCATGGTGTCTAACAAAATCAGCCTCCTGGAAACTAATGAAACTAAAGTAAAGTAGAAATGAGAATAATCGCAATAAGAAAAACAATAAACAACACTACATACCCTCCACGAAACGAATCACGTACAAGAACAGGAAAATGATAATAAACGTAATAAAAAAAGAATATAACACTCTTCACGCTGACAAAACGACACCAACGAACACGAAAACTTCCTGACACACATCAAACAGACAAGACTTAATGAAGACACACTGACACACCAAACCTCCGAGATACACTACGACTTACCCTGCCAACACACCCAACCTTGCCCCGACCTCACCACTTTATCGAACCAACTGGAATCACTATCAAATTGCTTACCACCTTCACCATATGGCCCTAATTCTTCCTAGCCCGGCGCATCTGCTCTCTGCAAGACACTGAAGACTCGTAACCGGACTTGCTGCTCTCACCGGCGAGGGAGGTGGGAGGAGAGAAAGAAAGGACCAGGAGATTGATGGAAAGTCAGTGTCTCAGTGGAATACGGGGAAAAACATGAAAAGTGTGAAAGGAGGACGAAAAAGGAAGAGCAATAGGAGGAGGAGTAAAGGGAGAGAAATAAGGAAAAACAAAGAAAAAGAGGAAAAGATTATAGTGGAAGAAAAGGAGACGGTAGAAGAGGAGGAGAAAGGAACAGTAGAAGGATGAAAAGAGAAGACCAGAAATGGACGAGGGAAAGATGTAAAAAAAAGGTGAACAAAAAAAAAAAAAGAGAGAGAGAGAGAGAGAGAGAGAGAGAGAGAGAGAGAGAGAGAGAGAGAGAGAGAGAGAGAGAGAGAGAGAGAGAGAGAGAGAGAGAGAGAGAGAGAGAGAGAGAGAGAGAGAGAGAGAGAGAGAGAGAGAGAGAGAGAGAGAGAGAGAGAGAGAGAGAGAGAGAGAGAGAGAGAGAGAGAGAAAATACGTCACTACCTGAAACATTACCACATTCTACACAACTTCAATAAAAGCAAGACGGAAATGTGAAAAGACACGTGCACTATCCCTCCCTCCTCCTTCCCTCCACTCCTCTGCCCTATCCTACTCCCACTCCCTCTTTCTCTCCATTGTAATCTAAAGCACTGAGTCATGGAGAGGAGGAAGCTTCAACAGTAGAGTTATGAGCGAGGGGTTCCAAGCTCCGTCGAGTATCATAAGTGTGGTGAGGAGTGGGTTTTCATGCATCACTGGACACAGATGGTACTTGTGGCTTTCTACGTAAAGATGCAATAGTGCTTTCTTTAAGTTTTTTTTCTCAGCTGTGTGTTTCTGGTATTAGTGTTTGTTACCGTGGCTGGAAGCGGAGGAGGGATGGAGGAAAATGACTTAAGTGGAAGTAAAGGAAAAGAAAATACGAAAAAGGAGAACAATAAGAGGACAATAAAAGAAGAAAGGAATAAAGGAGAAGAAAGAAGATACAAGAAAAAGAATAGAGAAAAACAAGAAATTTTAGAAATTAAGTAAGAAATAGAAAAATAAATATAACAGGCTTCTCCTTGTTAAAACATTCATCGAACGAAGGATTATGAACATGAAATTACTTTTATATCTGTGAAACTTTGAAAAACATCCGCTGTAAAACCTAAGTAGCACAACACAACACAACACAACACAACACTAACGTGAGCCAAACAATGACCTGCAATATAAAAGCAGTCACGTTTTCCTCTCCGCCTCTCACGCTTCTCCCTGGCCTGGATACACCAACAATTGGAGCACGAGTCACTGTGTCGGACTGCACCAGCTCGAGTCAACCCAGAAAATCGCACACATTCTCTTCAGGTCGCGGCGCAGTGAAGGGTGCATAGGAAAAGTCTGTCGCTTCGAATGGCGGAGGCTCATAACATGCGAGCTTATTAATTATTCGTCGTTAAAAGGAAATGCAGAAGCAAGAATCAGTCTCGACACACTGGTAATTCACGGTCATAATGCAGAGGATGTGGTGAATAAGTAAGGTTTTCCTGTAAGTGTATTCAATTTCCTATTTATCAAGAAAAAAACATTATAAAAATAAGCTGTTACAGAACATTATAACTGATCGTGCTATTGCCTAAGTTCGGGGTTTTTATGTAGCTCAATTTAGGCAAATATCCTCCAGTCAATAAGGAACGGACACCAGAGCTCGTTTTCCTCGGTGGATTTTGAAATGTGTTCGATTCACAGCGTTGACTACCGTAGATGAAGGTGTGCTGTGTAAAACGTGTTTAAATACGAAAAAAATTATTATAGAACGTGAGTATCATTTTGGTATGAAGGTAAACTTTGCCAATTACCTTTCAGTAATTAAGCAGTCAACACCAGAGCTCTTCGGTTCATATGTTCGATTTACAGTTCTTTGCTACCACCGCGGCTGAAGTGGTGCTGTATAAAACATACAAGAAAAAGTCATAACAGAACTCTGATTTCCGACATTCACCTGAGAGTTCCACCCCGCCAGCCTGGGCTTTGGACACCTGCCAGCTACACGTCTGCACTCCAACACAAAGTTTTTGTTGATAATTTTCGGGATTTTTCATTTCAACGATCGTCTTACGGTGAATAACGCAAGTATATTCTCCAACATATCGATTTTTTTGCCGTGTAAATACTAATGAAACAGACAAGCAGACGCGAGATTGTATACCACCGTCTACCACTTTATATTAGCAAGTGAGCGGAAATGTTGTCGTGCCAGGAAGGCGTACCGATTTCCTCCGTTACCAGACGTGGGCGTGGTATTGGGATGTCTGGAGCAGTGGTGGAGGAAGGAGGGTTGGTGGTGGGGATTGAAGTTTTCCTGGGAGGCTTGGAACAGAGGTGGGGCACGGGGAGGCATACTAGGAGGCTCAGAGCAGTAATGGTGGGAGACTCCGAGCAGGCGGCGACACGGAGTGGTGGCGGGGTTTTGACAATGGATCACGAAAAATGGAGATTATCCGTCTAGTAATTCTCTTTGTCATAGCTTCGTTTTTCTGATGTGCGTGCAAGTAACAAGCGGCACCAAGGAAACAACATCTATCAATCTTTTATGACGACGTAATGTCAGTGACCTCAGCTAAGGGAAAATAGATCTCAATTCCTTACAACTGTGAAAAACATCGTTGCAACGCTTTTAATTTGGAAAATTGATATGTAGTAAGCATTCGGTACAGTTTCTTCAAATTGCAGCACCAGTGAAGTGATTTTCTTTGCTTGTCCGCTCCAAGAAAATTTCCACAGCTAAACCTGGTCTAAGATCGGCAGTTCGAAGTCTCACTCCGGCTCGTAAGTTTAAGTTGTTTACCGGGAGGTTACTACTGTGGTTGGGGCAACACAGTAGGAAGTTGAGTTCACCTGGCTGACGTTCTGGAGAGCATCAGATGTAACGGATATTAGGAATCAAAACCAACGAACCCCAACTCAAACTCTAAACAAAGACATGTTTATAGTCTCTACGTACGTATGTCACAAAGATAAGTGACACAGTTCATCTCCACTCACAGCCACTTCTTGGAATTCCTCCAAAATTTCTTCGGACAATTTCACGAAGGAATGCACGGTTGAGTACTGTACCTTGCTCTCAAAACCTTACTGGTGAAAGTCAGCATTAAACAAAAGCGTGTACTTTTTCCCGTCTTATTTCGTGTTTTCTAATGAACTTGGCAACTTTGATGGAGAGCTTAGTTTTGCTGGAGTGGCTTGGAATACGAGCAACAGTAATAATAATAATGATGATGGTGATGATGATGATGATGATATACACTGTGAAACAAGATGCAAGACGAGACAGTATAACTTCAGCACTGGCTAAACTTTCATGCTGTAATGGGAGAGCGTGACAAAAGGGAGGCATATAATATTAACCCATGAAATGTACGCTATCGGCCACAAGTCGCACAACATGTACTCATTTCCTTCAAGGCTACTTTTGATGTTAAATACTCTCAACAGTCGACACTCTCCTTGATTGACGCTTAGCGGACCAGAGTACTTGGAACACGCGGTGGGCGTCAACTCATCCCGTTATACATAACAACAATACATATTAGCAATACTTCATGACAGGACAAATTATCCACGTAACTAATGCATTGGAACTGATTTACTGCAATGAGTTTAGCTCCGTCCTATATAACGAGTCATTATGAAAACAATAGTGTGCTTAATTCCCGCAATAGACAACAGTTAATTGGATGCGATGAAAGAGCGAAGCAAATGAGCAGCTGTAATGAGAGACGTGGGATGATGACTGACGGTATACACCGAGTTTTGCATCATTATCAGGAGATCACCATCCTGCTCATTCCGTCTGTTTGTCACTCTATTTGTCTCTAAATCTCACTACTTGTCTGTCCGTCTGTCTGCCTGCCTCTTTTCGGTTTCTCTGTCTGCCCGTCTGTCTTTGTCATCTGCATTTCTGTCTGTCTGTGTCTATCTATTTACCAGTCTCTGCCTGTCTATCTATCGGTCTGTCTGTCTGCCTGTTTATTTCTCCATCTGTCTGTTTGACTGTCTGTCTATCTATCCGTCAGTCTGCTTGTCTTTTTCTTCGTCTCTGGTTGTCTATCTGCCTCTCTCTCTCTATCTTTGTCTATATCATCTGCATTTCTGTCTGTCTGTGTGTCTATCTATTTACCAGTCTCTGCCTGTCTATCTATCGGTCTGTCTGTCTGCCTTTTATTTCTCCATCTGTCTGTTTGACTGTCTGTCCGTCCTTCAGTCTGCTTGTCTTTTTCTTCGTCTTTGGTTGTCTATCTGCCTCTCTCTCTCTATCTGTTTATCTCTTTCTTCACCATCCTGCCTCTTTCTGTTTCTCTACCTGCCTGCTTGTCTGCAGGCTATCTGTCACATGCACATTTCAACGTAACCTATTTCAGTTATCTCACTTCCCCAAGGTGCTCAGGTATTCAGTCTTGATTAACACTTTCATTTTCATTCCGTTTCCTCCTGAAGATGGTGGAATCTAGGGAACAGAAGCAGACAGTAACATGACCTCTCTTCGCTCTCATGTGGATAATAATACTGCTAGAAACGGAGAAGACCCAGAACCCAGGCAAAGCAATGCGGCTCTAACTACGTGACCGGAGGACTATACGAGTACACAGCGGGAGGCGGACTCACATCACGAAAGGTAAGAGAAGGCACAGGCAGACCACACTCCTAAGATCCTGCCACTCCAAGTCTCAGCACTAAATAAACGTCTCTGTATCGCCTCTTATTTTTTGTAAGATTCGCACACCACTCGACCTCGGCCAGTCATTCTCATCACATCACGCGGATTATTGTATTAAGTCACTAAGTAAGTAAACATGCAAGTAAGAGTGAATGAGCGAGTGAGTAAGAGTGAGTATCGGTAAGTAGCAAGGGTAAGTAATTAAAGTAAATAAGTAAATTTGAGAGAGTAAGTAAGAGTACGTAAGTGATTAAGAGTAAGGAAGGATAAATAAGGGCAAGTAATAGTAAGAATGAGTAAATAAGTGTGCGCGCGCGTTTAGAACTATTTCCCGTATAATTTTCCGTACATCACCTGCAATTCTTCTTTAGTGCCTCCTTTTTATGAACTAGGTCACGTGCAATTATATAGATTTCTGTCACATAACGCGCAATTCTTCCCCTCGTTATCGCATCGCCGGTAGACATGACCAGCGCTAAGTATTTTGTTCTGTGGGTGAATGTTCGGCAAAGGAGCGCTCTGTAGGTCATTCTGTCAACGCACCATCTCACATCTACTACTTTCTTTTCCTGCCATATTTTATCACTACCTGCATTCATTTTTCTTTAATTTGGGTCACTCCGATCTGAATAACAAGGCCTTACAACATCAGTGCGCTCTCCAGGTCACTGCCGCATCCCACCGTCTCACATCTATACTACTGTCTTTACTCTTTTCCCCAGTCTTTTTTCTCCTTGCCTGCACTCACTTTTGGTTCAATCTGCGTCACTTGAATCATCATAACGCAGCCTCGTGATATCAGTTTCCAGTGTTGCCGTTCTTCAATAAACACAACCTTTGATCTCAAAAGTATCTTACATTTACTATCGTCTTTCTTTTCCCCCATCCCTTTTTTTCCCCTACCAGCACGCACTTTTGGTTTAACCCCTTGATTACCATGACGCGTTTCCATATTCGTTCTGCTTACTATTTGTTGATTTTCTACAGATTCAGAAAATAAAGTGGGGGGTTAAAATAGTGAAAGCTGTGGCCATTAATCTTTTAAATTCCACAGACCCTTTCTAATGTCAATAAAACGGTCTAATCGTACACAAATCTCAAGGTAAAAATGTGTCCCAGTATTAAAGGGGTTAATCTGCGCCACTCCATTCTGAAGGCGGCGGCCTCATGATATCAGTTTCCAGTGTGGTTGCTCTTCAATAAACACAAGCTTTGACCTCAACCAGTGTGTCACGGCGTAAACGGCTTTGCTAGACCACCTTTGATCCAAGCCAGTTTGATCCTCCGTAAAGGACAAACGATTCAGCACCGCAGTAATAGAGTTCAGTGCCATCAAGTCAGGCTGAAGTACACGATTAGCACCAATAGTCTGTCATTGGTATCCGTTAATTCATTTGGACATCTGTGCTATTATCTCCTCGTTGAAATTACTCTAACTGGTAGACGAGGAATACTGGTTATCTGGTATTCATGGCTTTGTTTTATTTATCTATATTAAGTTATTTATTATCTGTTCTTATGATTGAAGTCGCTTATAACAACCTGCGAAGAAAATTATGCTTAGGGGAGGGAGTGTGTTCGGAATGGTCTGAGGTATAGGCTAGAGTGCATGGCAGGGGTTGGAAAGAAGGCGTGGCGTGACAAAGGCTTAAAAGGAGCATGTCAGGGGTATGAAGAAGGGAGCATGGTATAGGGATTCTAGGGACAAAGTAGGGGATTTAAGAAGGAAGCATGAAAGGTGAAAGAGACGGAGTGTGGTAGGAATGTAAGGAAGAACACGTGGAAGGAAACGTACAGAAACTTGAGGAATCTTAGCATGCGAGGTATTTAAGGAATGGAAAGAAAATTTACGAGATGAAGATGAATATGCCAGACGTTTATGGGAGAAAGCATGAAAAGGCAAACACCATAACGGGACTTTAGTATAGCAGAGGTTCAAAAGGCAGTAGACAAGCAATGTAGAACCACGCACACCAACTGTCCCAGTCACGACAATAACCAGCGCGGCAGCTTGCATGTATTCCGTGACAGGCAGTATTCATGTGCGTGTGGCGCGGCGGCGAGCACACTTGTTGCATGTCACATTCACCGGACAGGATTAGGTCAGGTTAGACTTTATGCTTTTTACGTTACTCGCTTTGCATAACTGTAGGCTAGACTGGGGAGACACATGACATCAGTGCTCACTTTTTAGTTTTCATTTTCATTGCAACATTTTCACATATATATCCCATTCCTGCTATCCTTTTTTTCCCAATGATTTTCAGTTATATTTAGGAGGAAAAGAAGCATCAAACACAATCTGATACCTTAATATTTCCTCATCTGTTTCTCATTAGCACCCAACATTTTGGCAACATCAGTTTTTATCGGCTGAATCACTAAGGCTCTGTTATGAGTATGAGAAGACTTTACTCACCCACAGTCTGCGTCCCGGCCACTCCTGATGTCTTCTCTCCCTCCTCGGTGTTCGTTGCCTGTGAGGCGGTGGTGGTGGTAGTGCTGGTGGTGGTGGTGGTGGTGGTGGTGGTGGTGGAGACTTTGGTGGTTTCCGGTGTGACGTGGGGAGGAGCAGGAGTCCCTTTACCTTCCATTACCTGCACATAAGCGTAAAATGACAATGTATTTCTTTGTTCACTGCACTATCAACGTGTGTCGCAATACCGGTGGAGGACAAAAGGTAGAGGTTGTAGACTGCGATGTGGTGGTGGTGGTGGTGGTGGTGGTGGTGATGGGAGTGGGGGTGGGGGTGGGTTGTGTACAGTCTGTTGTGTTTTCTTACTTAACGATGTTGCTTGAAAACTATGGGAAAGGCATATCGAGTCCTTCATAATAATAAATTAACTGCTTCAATTCTTCTCTGAATCAAAACTTTCTATTCATATTTATGAAATCAAGGTTTGTTTGGTGTAATTTATCGCATATATGGATATGTTATATGAATGAGTTACATGTTAGTATTTACAGCCAGATTTTCACTTAGCATATCCCAGTCATACAATTAATTATTTATAACCATATGAAATTTGCCCACGGACCGTGCATACGTTACTACCTGTAGAACGCTGAGATGAGGCAAATGACACTGTGATATGAACGGCCAGCACATGCCTTCATAGCTTAGCGAATCACCTGCTAGTTACAGAAAATTGGTTTTATGAAGCTGAAAGGAGCCACTTGACACATGGACAACTAGCCCATGCCTTCATAACTCAATGGATCACACTATTTTGTTGTGTTGCCTTCTACACCGTACTTGTGAGCTGACTGACTTGCCTCCTGACCCTCGGCAGTGGGTGGCGAGTGGAAAGGCGCCTCCTTGGTGTCTGCCGGGGAGTTGACGGGAGTCCTGGTCACCATGAAGCGAGAGATGAGGATCCGCTCTGCGACACTCTCCTGCTCCGGCGCCTCTAGAGCCGTGGTCTGGTCTCCTCGCGAGGACTGTGTTGTGGCCTCCTCAGGGGCTTTCTCATGGGAAAGTTGAGGTGCCGAGGGAAGCCAGTCGTTTTCCCCACTCTCTCCGCTGCACCGCCCCTCGTTGATGGCGTTCTGCATCTCGTCCATGGCTAATAGAAACGTAAATTAAAGGAATATTTCTCCAACCATCTTTACCGTGGCCTTAATAGTAAGTATTCTGAAATCTTCAATTTAACGAAAAAACTAATTATGTATCTTATGTATTTTCATATGGATTTCAAGCGAGAATTATGTGCCGTCCCTGGGAAAAAGGATAAAAGAAACAGAAGAGAAAAAAATGTGGGTGGGATTTCAAGCACTGACTATTTTGACGTCATGAAACCACGCCAACCAACCAAACAAATAAGAAGTCAAGTAAACAACCTCGCCGCCGCCTGGATCATCATGGTAGGCAAGGTTGTTGCTGCAGGAATTATCACGCTCTTCTTTTGGTGAAAGTGTAGCTGAGTGTGGAGGGGCCGTTATTCTCAAGCGGCGATGATAACAGTGACTGGTACATGTATTTTGTAGTGGTAATATTAGATAATGTGGCAAAAATAACCATTAGCTGCTGTAATGAGAGACGAGAGGTGTTATTTTTCCGAGGAGTATCCTGTGATGTGATGTGGCGCCATTCACTGCGTTATTGTCAACGAGAACACGAGCTGTCCTTCTGAAACGAGCACCAGCAACCATGTTCTTTCTGAATTAATGCTCTACACTGCTCCAGTATTCATTTCAAACTCCTCTTAAAAACTCTTGCCTTCAAGAATTTTACCTTGCAAGATTCCACTTTCAATAATAACTGCTTCCAGCACAGATATCAAATATTACTTTAACTTCGCCCTCGAATTACCTGAATTAATCAAGACTAACGGTCATTTGGTTGGTGGCCGCCCACACCCTCACGCTTGTTGCTTTTATTATCGTTATGGTCTCATTCTTTGTAGTATTTTGAAGCCTACATAATTCATTACATCAGCGGTAAATTAACAAGAGCCGTGGTTGATGGCCGTCGAGGGTACGAGCAGAGTAGTTTTAACGGGACGGCTTCAGTGCATTACAATAGCAGCCGTTATAGAGATCCATGAGAAAAAAAAAAAAAACGAAAAAAATATGCGGTACAAGCAGCGAACAACCATACATCCATTGTTATCCCTTCCCCGTCCACCTCCCTTCGAAAAAAAAAAAAAAATAGTACCAGATCGATGGCAGGGTAATCCAAAAACGCATAAAAACAATCTTCAAAAAGACTACTTCGGCTCCAGTAATGACGTAAGCGAGTAGAAGTGAAATTCCTTTATTGAAGCATGCTTCTGATTAATATCTTGATTTTTCACTGCCAGTTTTTAGCAGTGGTCAGCTCTCACGTGATCCGCACTTGTGTCTGGCTTGCGCGTGACCAGCTATGAGGGTCCCGGATGTCCCCGTCACGTGACACCCCAATAAACCACATTGTCCCTAATGAAATATTTACCAGTCCTCTAGAGAATTGTTCACCTTGTGTCTCCTCCTTTCAATCACCACAAAGCTGGCACACTGAATGAATTGACTTCCATTTCCGCCACAAATCTCGTCCTTGTAACAGTCGTACGGCAGTGCCAATTGCCAACAAGTACTCTTATTTCAAAGCCTCAATGGTCACGACTGTAGCGTCTTATAGCCACCCACAGTTTTGAAAACAACGAAAATGTGTTGTACGTTGTATTATAAAAGGAAATCTCAGATTTCCTCCGGGTCATTCTCAAGGCGGTAGAGAAATCACACAAACGAGCACGTATTCAGCCGAAAGCTCTTATATTCTTGACATTAACACTCACAAAATAGAAAAAAATTAAGGCCTGTGTGCATATTCCTGTACTACAGCTGTTCCTAAAACCATCACTTTTATCAAATGACATACTAATTTAACTCCCCACTTAATAAGCACTCGGTAACAAAATATAGATATGTAACCTTCACCTACCGGTCTCTCCCTCCGTCCCCGTTCCGATCTTTAGGGCAACTGCGAAATCCCGACTCCCAAGCAAGGTGTCGAGAAGTTTGAAGCATACCGAAGCTTCGTTGATTCGGTGCTTACATGATAACTGTGATGGCGCGTGGCAGCTTGTGTGTCGTCACAACACGGCCACAGAAAATGAGACACCTTTAAGGTCATCATGAATCAAGGAATGAGTTGTGCACCAGCAGTATGTGATCATTACAAAATATGAGTTTCTTCTTCAAACACAGCACTTGTTTTGAATACATCGTACAATATACAGCTAAAAACAGAAGATATCAATAACTTAATGTAAGAACAGCCAATTACTGAACGAGGATTTTTGGTATAGCGCAACGAAAGAAAAAAATAAAGATAAACGAGAGTTCTCGCCTCCAACACGCTGGGGATGCGGAAGTCTGCTTATAAATCTTTTCTCCAGGACATTAGTCTTTCCTTCTTGGCAATCATCTTGAAAGGCTCTGCCCTCCTGCCGCGAAGTGCTCCCTGAGGAAGAGGGAGTCTTGGGGTGGTGACCTCTTAGTTCTTGTTGCAGCTGTGCCAGAAATGTCTATGTCTGTCGCCGCAGTAATGGAAGAGTTACCAGCTGTAAAATTGGTTGGTTGATGCTCCATTATACTGGAAAAAAAACCTAAAACCATTAAGAATGAAAGTGCTATTCATACTCTTCCAAGACATGATGACGCTAGGACTCACCACCACCAGCCCATCAAACACTGGGGACCTGAAAGATCACAGTGTGCGTTCTATTATGTATCATCACAACCCACTCCGGGGCGCCGTACTAAGATGTGATCTTGTTATGAGCAACTTACTCTCATCAACCTCCATATTTCATCAAAGGCCTGCCCTTTTGTTTCTGTCTTATAAGATATTATCATTGCAACATCAAAATAATTACACTAAAGTGTTTTTCCACCACTAACACAAAGGATAAAAAGAAAAATCCAAACAATAGACATGTTGTTCCTTATAATAAAAGTCTGCTTATAATGCTACTAATAGTTTCCTCAACGCAGTGCTTCCCACATGGTGACAGCAGAATTTATGAATGATCCGCGCTGTCTGGCTGTTACCGGTTACGATGGCTACCTAGTGAAACAGTCTGCGTACTAACAGGCTTGGTGACGGTCAGCACATGCACCTCACGGGAATGCGGCAGGAAGTGTTGATAGTGACACCACTCCATGGCCCAGCATTGTACATCATAACAGCGACGACGTGCCCCTGAGAGTCGTTCTCACCATCCCCTGGGTTCCGCGTGGGCCAGTTTGAGAGCCCTGCTGGCGATAATGAAGGCAAGATCCGCCTCACGTGCTCATCAATGTGAACTTTCTGTCGATCGGCACAATAATATAATTTTCCTAACGTGAAGACATTTACACTGATAGATATCACATAATTTCTTGGTGTGCATACATTTCTACCAATAGGCATCACTACAGCTTATTTGTATTATCTTTCACTTTGCGCCCATGAGGTAGAGGAATACAGTCGCCTAAAGATGTGCCTCAACTCGCCTGCCGGATGCTTCACGTCAGTCGCCATACCGATGTGGTAATTCATTCCGACCTGTGAAGCTTGTGCCTGACTCGTGCTCCAGGTCAGTTCATCGGACAAGAAGAAAGATAGTAAGACTGATATGGAGGTAATTTTCGGGATTATAATTATTTTGTTGTTTTCGTCACTCTTTTGATCGTTGTTATAATTGTTAGCATTATAATCATTACTATTATTATTATGATCTTTCATTGTTGTTACTATTATCATTATTATTATTATTATTATTATTATTATTATTATTATTATTATTATTATTATTATTATTATTATTATTATTATTATTATTATTATCATTATTATTATTATTATTATTACTATTATTATTATTATTATTATTATCATCATTATTGTTATTATTATTATTATCATTACTATTATTATCATTATTATGATTATCATAAATATTACTTTTATCAACATCATCCTCGTAGTCATTGTTATCAATAGTATTAGCACCACCACCAACAGCACCACTACCACCCCATTACTACCACCACCACCAACAACAACAACAACAAACTCCCCACCATCAACATTACCATCAAAATAATCATCATCATCATCATAAGTGCCGATGACAATTTTCTGCTGTTGCCACCGGGATGTCTGCATCTGGACATAAAATATCAGCAGAGGCTTAACATTTCTGATGGATTTTCAGCACCAAATTCTGACACGTGTCGGGGGTGGCAGAGGACTGACAGCTCCCTCCCCCTGTCTCCCTTGCCCTCACCTGCCACCCAGCTCCTAGCCCCACAGCTACTGCTCGCTATATTAACCTCTCGTGTTGTATTTCTCTTTGCGCGAGAGGTTTTACTGGGATATTAGAGTCCACAGGCTATATACAGAGTATCTCTCGTCAGCAAAATTATTATTATCATAATAGTTTAAAGAAAGGGAGCTCATCTGTAATATCTCCTACTTAAAAGAGATAAAGAAACACTAAACAAAGACAAGGGAAAATGCGACGATTTTTTTCCCATCCATCTCTCCATCCAGTCGCTGCTGAAGGAAATGAACAAATACACCAAGCAACATTGATAAATTGTGTGGAAAGTTTTTGGTAGAACGAGTGAATGAGAGTCGCACTGGAAAAAAGGACTATTAACTCACTAACTTTGACGATTATCATGGTGGTCGTCAGGGGAGCAGGTGCTGGTAATGTCTGATGCACTATAATGCCACTGTGACTTTCAAAGATGCGATTCAAGAGTCCCTAAGAGAAGGATGTCATTAATATGTACACTTGCCGGTTCCTACAGTGTCATGAGGCTTTTCTCTGACCATATCCTCAACAACAATGGCAACAGTAGTAATGATGATGGTGGTGGTGGTGGGGGTGGTGGTGGTGGTGGTGGTGGTGATGATGATGATGATGATGATGATGATGATGATGATGATGATGATGATGATGATGATGATGATGTACAAAAACAGTTACAAAACACTATATATTCGACGATTATAACTGAAAATAATTCAGTATTTTTAACGAGCTTTTTCGTTTCAGCATGTTATCTTACTATTTTTATTTTCTCTTCTAAATATACCATTATTCTTCGTTATTATGATTACAAGGTGGACGATGCATGGGTGAGATGGCAATGCAAACTTAGCTATGCATACATAAATGACTCACTACATGATCATACTCGATGCCACTGTGACGCTGCCTGCAGGTCACCTAGAAAGCTATAGGTTTTTTTTGGGATTGGTGGTGCCAGAATTACTCTCGGCACAAGAACGCTGCACATGCAAGTGTAATAATGTGCCACTCAAAAATACCAGCTGCCTTCAATTAATTCCAGAGAACAGTAGATTGGCTTACTTTCTTATGAAGAACCGGCGCAGAGACTGCACCACAGACACATACATACACATCAACCGTACGTATATGCGTAAATACATAACATACATATATACATACATGCATACATAGACAATGCGAAAGAGACACCTACAGTATAAATATGCACACACACATAAATACAAACACACGTTTGTTGTCATTAGAATGAAAACGGACAACTGAGAGCAGAATAAAGAATCTCCTTTATATTTTCACTTTCCTTATTTATCTACTTATTGATTGATTGACTGATTGCATGAATGATTGATTAATTATGTATTTATGTATGTGAGAGAGAGAGAGAGAGAGAGAGAGAGAGAGAGAGAGAGAGAGAGAGAGAGAGAGAGAGAGAGAGAGTGTGTGTGTGTGTGTGTGTGTGTGTGTGTGTGTGTGTGTGTGTGTGTGTGTGTGTGTGTGTGTGTGTGTGTGTGTGTGTGTGTGTGTGAGTGAGTGAGTAAGTGAGTGAGTGTGTGTGTGTGTGTGTGTGTGTGTGTGTGTGTGTGTGTGTGTGTGTGTGTGTGTGTGTGAGTGAGTGAGTGAGTGAGTGAGTGAGTGAGTGAGTGAGTGAGTGTGTGTGTCTGTGTACTCATGGGTGCACATGTGGGCAGTAACAGTTCATCTAATGCCTAAAGCATCACCAATTCATCACTTCAGGACTGTGGAACTCTTTGTATTCTGCACGTAACGTCGCCATGGCAGCGTGGGCAGTGTTTGAGAGACACCGCGGAAGAAAAATTTTTCGGGTTAGTGTGTCATCCTCGCTGGTCGTGTGTCGGTCAAGCAATGGATAAGACCGAACAAAAACATGCCACACACTCATGCGAAAATGGTCAAAGGATATGTATTAATTGTTCTCGCAAGTTGAGTGTTTTTTTTTAACCCCTTTAGTTCCATGACGCGTTTCTACATTCATTCTGCTTACTATTTGGTGATTTTATACAGCTTTAGAAACTTATGTCAGGATTAAAATAGTGAAGACTGTGGCCATTAATCTTCTGACCTCCATAGACCCTTCCTAATGTCAATAAAATGATCAAATCGTACACAAATCTCAAGGTAAAAACGTGTCCCAGCATTGAAGGGGTTAAGTACAAAATTCTCGTGCTATTGTGTTCGTAAACAAACAAAACGGTTATATTGCGACACATATTAGTTGTGAAGACAAAAACTTAGAAAAATTAGGAAAAAATGGAAAATGCACAAGTTGTATTATTACTAGCATTACGATTACTTCTATTGCTACTACTATAACTATTATTACTACAATGCTAATACTATTTCTGCAACAGCTACAATTAGTATTTGTACCACCACATGTACCAGCACTATCACTATCAAAGTCCACATAAATACAGTAGGCATTATGATACACACGTCTCCATCTTTCCCTGGCGTCGCGAGGGACAAGTAAGAAGAAGCAGGTGGCAGGAAAGGAAATTCTGTCCAGGGAACTTCAAAAGAACATAAGAGCATAAGAGTATAAGAAGACCTCAAAAGGACGGTGGACCTGAGCGAGGCAGCATCTGTGCATTAGTTTCGTTTGACATCATCATAACACATATGTGCCATCCAGCCACACCTAACATGAGTGGTTGCCAAGCCTGCTCCATTCATCCACCTCTTAGTGAGTGTGAAAAAGGTTCTGTCCTTTCTTCATGTTAAATTAATGAAGCTATGAATATCAGATTTCACATTCATTATGCAATTCTTCATTCATACGGCATTTGTGAAAAGGTCTTTCTATTCCCGTAGACGTAGAGGATGAAAGAAAGAAATAAAAGAATGCACTCCATTGTGTGGTCCAGCATCATTTCACGTGCTCTCTAATTACTTGTAACATGCTTCTGTATACTTGTGTGAAAAGACCTCTACTCTTAATCTTCCTCCTCCTCCTCCTCCTTTTACTACTACTATTACTACTACTACTACTACTACTACTATTACTGCTGCTACTACTACTCCTACTACTACTGCTACTACTATTACTACTACTGCTACTACTATTACTACTACTACGACTACTACTACTACTGCTACTACAACTACTAGTACTACTACTACTACTACTACTACTACTACTACTACTACTACTATTGCTGCTGCTGCTGCTTCTGCTGCTGCTGCTTTTGCTGCTACTATTACTACTGCTACCTTTTCTTATGTAAGAGGGGAAAGATGGCCAAGAGCAAAATAAAACGAAAAAAAAAGCCAACTAAGTTGCCAGTCCCCTTGCAGATCCGAGAGAGTTGGCCGCCCCCCAAAAAAGGGGATACATGTCTTGAAACCTCCATTTCAAATGAAGTCAAGTCATAGGAAGATAGAAAGACAGAAACAGGCAGGGAGTCCCAGAGTTTACCAGAGAAGGATAAGAATGATTGAGAGCACTAAATAATTCTTGCATTATAGAGTTGGACAGAATAGGGGTGAGAGGAAGAAGAAAGCCTTGTGCAGCGAGGCCGCAGGAGGGGAGACATGGAGTTAGTAAGATCAAAAGAGCAGTTAGTATGAAAA
The DNA here is from genome assembly GCF_017591435.1 of Portunus trituberculatus. Lineage (NCBI taxonomy): Eukaryota > Metazoa > Arthropoda > Malacostraca > Decapoda > Portunidae > Portunus > Portunus trituberculatus. Next base: position 13,638,689 of record NC_059302.1, on the reverse strand, counting down.
TAGCGATAGAAGATAGCAAGAGATGCAACATTCCGGGAGTCAGAAAGAGGCTGAAGAAAGTCAATCAAAGGAGAGAAGTTGGTGAAATGAAAAGCTTTTGATTCCACCCTATCTAATAAAACTGTATGCGTGGAAGCCCCCCATACATGCAAAGAGTATTCCGTACGTGGGCGGACAAGGTCCTTATACAGAGTTAGCGGTTGGGGGCTGAGAAAAACTAGCGGAGACGCCTCAGAACGCCTAACTCCATAGAAAAGATGAGATATAAAGTTTTCAGTTTAGATTATAAGTAAAAGGAAAGACAGGGTATTCAGTGTAGAAGAGGACAGTACTACTACTACTACTACTACTAGTACTACTACTACTACTACTACTACTACTACTACTACTGCTACTACTCCTTCTACTACTACAACTATTGCTACTGTTAATATACATAATATAGATTCACGGTGTGTGTGTGTGTGTGTGTGTGTGTGTGTGTGTGTGTGTGCGCGCACCTGTATCTTGTAGTTTAGCGGCGGTGGTGGTCATAATTTCTTATATATATATATATATATATATATATATATATATATATATATATATATATATATATATATATATATATATATATATATATATATATATATATATATATATATATATATATATATATATATATATATATATATATATATATATATATATATATATATATATATATATATATATATATATATATATATATATATATATATATAACCATACGAGCATGAACACATAGGAGAGTTCCAAGTAAACAGCGTAGCCGTTCGTTGTTATTATGTAAAACGTTGTCCATTTCCATAAATCCATCATACTTTCTTTTAAAGCTTCATATCGACTCGGTAGCAGCGACGGTCTGTTCAAGACATTCCATTACAAAACCGATTTCTTCTTGTCTATTTTAAAATGTATCCCTTACTTACAGTCCTTTCTAAGTCAGAAATCCGAAACAAGATAACAAAGCCTAACTGACTAGCTCTCTCTCTCTCTCTCTCTGTGGTAGTTGTCCTTAAGCAGGAGTAGCATGGATACACCTGAGTCCATTATGAACGTGTATTCAATAGTATCACAGGACACAACAGGTATAACCGAGCAAACGAGAGGCTGAGGCGTACGTGTAGTCATAAGGCGGAGCCCGAGCGAGAACTGAGGGGAAGACGTGACGTCACCTCAAGCCAGCCAAACTGATTCTATACATAGAATGTTTTACAGAAAACGGAGCACGGGCAGTACATAAAGGACATACTAACATCTCTCTCTCTCTCTCTCTCTCTCTCTCTCTTTCGTTGCCTTAACTAGAATTCCGGTACCCAATTGCCCATGAGTGTCAAATGTCTCACACTTCATTAATGATCACGCCGTTACATTTTAGCAAACTGTTGTTTCTCAGACGTCTACCCATGTGTCTTGTTTATCTATCCAAACACACCAACACACACACACACACACACACACACACACACACACACACACACACCAAACGTTCTATTATCCTGCAGATATGTAGGTGTTGTCTATTTGTTATCTACTCATTAATAAATCTATTTTCTATCCATCAACCTTTCTTCTTCCTTCTCAATTCCTTTTTTTTTTATCAATGCTTTTTTTTTTCCTTTATTTCTTCCTTTTTTCTCCTCCTCCACTACTTATCCCTACTCCTGCTTCTCTTCCACTTCCTCCTCATCAGTGTTTCATTTTCCTCAGATGAACAAAATAATCTCCAGCGTTTCCTTTGGTTGGTTCCACTCAATGGAATTAATCAATACTCTTAACCTTACTTCACTTTTTCCTTTGTTTTGCAAGTCTTCCTTAGTTCATTGCGATCTGACCCCTAGGTAATTTAGATGACTGATAGAATTAGCTGTCAATGAGTCTGATTTGATTTCTAATAATGTCTTGTATCAGCAGAGGTCTCTCTCTCTCTCTCTCTCTCTCTCTCTCTCTCTCTCTCTTTTTTTTTTTTTTTTAAACTAGGTTACATGTGTTGTACATACCAGAGGTCTGAGACTATGGTATAGTTCAGGCCTATCTTGGCAACAAAAGAAAATACACAATATTTACAGAAGTGAGACAAGTTGATAATTTGATAATAGTATATAATTACACACTTTCACTGCACTTATTGGTGTCACACTAGCACTTTAGCCACTCGTTCACGCCTCTTTTGTACGCCTGGAGGCATGTAGAGTGGTGTATGTTTGTGTCTTGCACCAGCCGGTTCCACATGCGGCTGTAACGAGGGAGGAAGGAACGGAGGTGACTCTCGGTCCTCGCAAAGGGCACAGTCACAGTGAGGTGGTGGTCTATTAGGCCGGCGGTTCGAGTGTCATGTGTGGGATGGATGGGGTGGCAGGCGTAGTGGTGCCAGGTGTGGAGTCTGTTGCCTGAGGGCCTTGTACATGACGCACAGGCCCGCCACGTCTCGCCGCTGCTGTAGAGGTTGAAAGTTGGGCTGCTGATCCTGGTTCCTCATTTGCACCATCCTCTGCGCTCTTGCCTGGATCCTGTCAAGCCCGGCAAGATAGGAGGGTGGGCAGGAGGACCAGGTGAGGGGAGCGTACTCCATGACGGGCCTGACCTGGGCCCTGTAGAGGGACGCTATCCCCGGACCGTCGAGCAACTTCCCAACGCGTCGGACACAGCTCAGCCTCCACGCCGCATCCCTGGCAACCCTCCTCACGTGGGTGGTGAAAGTTAGGCCTGCGTCTACTTCCACCCCCAGGATGGAGATAGACTGCTGGAAAGGCAGCCTTTTGCCTTCAAGAAAGAAGGCTGGGGGATGGGCGTCTTCTCGCCGCCTGGAGATGTGCAGGACTTGAGTTTTCTCAGGGGCGAGGGTTATTTGCCAGCGGCAGCTCCAGGATGCAATAACTTGCAGGACAGCGTTGATTCTGTCCACCGTGTTCTGCCGGTGGTTCCTGTCGCTGATGAAGGTGAGGGTGCAGTCGTCTGCATAAGCTTTGGCCTCGGGGACTAGTTGCAGTATGTCATTGAAATATACACACCACAACAGAGGCCCGAGGACACTGCCCTGAGGGACGCTGGCTTTGATATGGTGTTGGGAGGACGAGTGGCCATCAACAACAGTGTGCAGGGTTCTGCCATGAAGGTAGTCCTCCAGGAGGTGCAGCAGTCCTCCACACACTCCAAGGCTCCTCAGTTTGGCTGCCATTCCCTTGAACCACACTCTGTCAAAAGCACCGGCGATATCCAGGGCAACGACGAACACCTCTTTCCCACTGTCTATCGCGGTGCTCCACTCCGTAGAGTTTAGGAGAAGCAGGTCGGCTGCCGACTTACCCTGCCTGAACCCAAACTGCTTTGAGTTAAGGAGGTGGTGGGCGTCGAGGAAGGCGGTGACTTTTCTCGTGATGAGGACTTCCAGCGTCTTCCCCACCACGGAGAGGAGAGAGATGGGCCTGTAGTTCTTAGGATCCGCCCTGCTACCCTTCTTGTGTACAGGCACCACTCTGGCCTGCTTCCAGAGTGCTGGCCATGTTTGGGAAGTGAGGCATTCCCGGTAGAGCTGGGTGAGTGGAGTGGCGAGCTCAGCTGCACATTGCCTGAGTATGTGAGGGCTGATGTTGTCTGGTCCCAGAGCCTTCTTCGTGTCGGTCTTGCTGAGCAGGGCCATCACCTCCTCCATGGTGATGTGCAGGCTGTCCAGCTCAGCAGTTGTTAGCACTGGGATCCTGGGTGGAGTGTTGTTTGGGTGGGTAACACTCATTTTGGTGGAGAAGTGGGCGGAGAATAGCTCGGCTTTGTCCCTCCCTCTCGTCACTACCTCACCGCTCGGTGTGGTGAGTGGGGGGGATGGTGGAGTCCGTGGCCAGGCCCTGCTGCTGCTTCAAGCTACTCCACCACTCCTTCTTACCAACATTCTGACCTGAGAGCTTTGCAGTCAGGTCAGTCTTCCACCTTTGGATGGCGGCTTTTTGCGCGTTGGCCATGTTGCGGCAGGCAGCTTTATATGACTCACGGTTGGCTTGGGTGCTGCTTGCTCTCAGTCGTCGCCAGGCCCTGCTCTTCAAGTCCGCCGCCTCACGACAGCGAAATCCAAACCATGGCTGATCCCCCTGGTCTTGATTTATATGTCTGGCAGGGCACATACTTTGACTGAAGGGACAGCAGGTGACTGGTGAAGGCCTCCACCTGTTCGTTAAGGGTGCCAGTGAGACGATCCTCCCAGTTTGTCTGGCTGAGCTCAGCTCTCAGTGCCTCCCAGTCAGCTCGCCGCCAAAGCCAGTTGGTGCGCGTTGTCGGTTCATCCCTGTCCACCCTCACTTTCACTGTCGTAAGGATGGCCACGTGGTCAGATGACCCAGGGGTACCGAGTGGGCGGCAGGTGACTAATCCCTCTGGCAGATCGGTAATTACTGGATCGAGTGAGGAGCCAGAAATATGGGTTGGGAAGTCGACATGGTTAGTGAGCCCAAAATCTGTTAGCAAGTCATCAAATGCCCTCGCCACAAGGTGCTGGTTGAGGTCACCAATGATGATGAGGTGTTTGCAGGCTTGCTGGTACAGTAGGGCATCCAGATTAGTGTGGATAAAGTGAAGAGGCTCACTTCCCTGCCACTGAGGGCGGTAACACACACAAAGGAGCACTGCTTCATTATTGTGTGTCCACACCTTAAAAAATATGAGCTCCAGGTGCTCTGGCATGTCTACTTCCACCACCTGTACAGAGAGAGACTTCCTAAAGCACACGGCAACACCACCAAAAGTGCCATGCGTTCTGTCTCGGCGGTGCCATGTTGTGTAGTCCTGCAGCTGTCCGTAGTTGGCGGGCACCGAGGAGTTTAGGAAGGTCTCCACTGTGGCAATGACGTCAGGGTTGTGAGGCAGCACGTGACTGTGCGTCAGGTCGCCGATGTTAGTCTGCAGACCCCTAACATTGGCTGACAGAATAGTGAGCTTGTCCCGGCAGCGCCCGCCATTGCTCCAGTTGTTGTGGCGGTAATACTGTGGTGGTGCCGGGGGGGCGTAAGGGGGGGACCAATCTCTTGTCGTGGGAGTGGTGATTCTCTGGAGAGACTGAAACACGAGGTCTCTCGTCCGGTTTTGCTCGTTTATGAGGTGAGCAAATAACCTTTCCTGCCGCTCCTGGTTGAGGCGTGTGAGGCAGTCCTGATGTGTGTGGCCCAGGCGGTTACAATGCTCACACCTCGTCCTCCTGGTACAGTCTTCCGTGGAATGACCTCTCTTCCTGCAGTGACGGCAGTACGTGCTTGGACGTCTGTGCTGGCTAGTGTTTTGCCGTGAGTTGTGAGGTGGACGGGTGGCAGGCGCTGGGATAGCGGAGGGCGGTGGCTCGGCTCGCTGTCCAGGTCGTGCGCGCGGCCCGGCAGGGGGGTGGCGGGCGGCTGGTGCGCTGCGGCGTGGGGGGTGCTGGGTTCTGGGTGGGAGGCTGCGTTTGTTTGTGATGTTCTCTCACGATGTGTTTGTTGTTGTTGTTGTTGTCTTCGAGCAGAGCGGTGATTGTTGAGGACTTGGTTTGGTTGGTTGGGGGGTGGAGTTCCCGTAATCCCTGTTTGTGGTGAGTCAGAGGCAGGTGGTTGGAGAGGCGCAGTTTGAGTTGTGGATGCGTCAGTGGTGGGGTGATGGGTCGGTCAGTGGACGTAGAAGGAACAGTAGAGGTGGTGGTGACGTCAGTGGATATAGGCTCTACGGTTGTGGTGGTAGAGGTGGAGATAGTAGTGGTTGTGGTGGCGGAAGTGGTGGTTGCAGGGCTGGTAGCAACCTCTGGGAGGTGGGATTCACCTGACTAGGCACGTGTGAGGTCTGGCCAGGTGGGCTGGAAGCAGGTGGGCTGGAAGCAGGGTTGGGAGCAGCTACTGGTGGGGCGGAATTGACCTGACTCTGCACTTGTGAGGTCCGGCCAGGTGGGCAGGAAGTGCTTTCAAGATTATGGGGATTTATCTGGCTAGATACTCGAGGGGTCTGGAAAACACGTGGTTTACCTGAGGTCCACCAGCTACGGGCTGCCTCGTTGC
>NC_059302.1:13572666-13627666 GCF_017591435.1 Portunus trituberculatus | reverse complement strand
GGTGAGGCCATCATCAGTGGGTTGCATGCTGTTTTGACTGCTGTATGGCATTCAGGTACCATTCCCCCTGGCTGGAAGGGAAAAGGAACCGTCAGGACTGCAACAACTACCGCAGTATAACACTGCTCAGCGTACCAGACAAGGTGCTTGCCCATTTGCTGTTGATGTGTATCTGCAGTCACCTGCTGAAACACCAGAGACCTGAACAGTCTGGGTTCACGCCCCCGTAAGCCAACAACTGACCAGATCCTAGCACTTTGTGTACTGGTGGAGCGTCAACGTGAGTTTCGACAGGGGATGGTTGCAGCATATGTCGATCTCAAGAAGGCGTTTGACTCAGTGCATCAAGAGACACTCTGGGATCTTCTGCGTTTCCGTGGGATTCCTGCAAGGATTATTGGTCTATTAACTGGCCTCTACTCCGGGACTGTGAGTGCTGTGAAGTGTAGAGAGGGCGGGTCCAGCTTCTTCCTGTGAATACGGGAGTGAGGCAGGGATGCGTACTTGCTCCATCACTTTTCAACATTTGCATGGACTGGGTACTAGACAGAGTTGTAGACCAAAGTCATTGTGGAGCATCTGTCGGTAATACTGAGATTTCAGATCTTGTTTTTGCCCATGATGCAGTAATCTTTGGTGAGTCATTGGAGGTTCTGATTATGGCTCTAGAGGCACTGCACGAAGGGGTGAAGCCCCTGGGACTCCTGGCTGAAGACCAAGGTTCAGGTACTTGAAGGCTTACTGGATGAAACAGTACAATCTGTCCATGCGTGTGGCAAGGACGTTGAGATCTTGGAAAGTTTCACATACCTTGGTAGTGTAGTGCATAACTATGGTGGGTCGAGCCAGGAAGTTGTACGGCGGATTGGCATGGCCCACAGCGTTATGGACTCGCTCAACACGAGTATTTGGCGTTGTCGGTACCTGTGCAGACCTGTGCGTGGGATCGTGCAGACGTCCACGCTTAGGTTCGAATCCCACCACGTACAGCCTTAAAACACTTTGCCATTTGTTGAGTGGTTTAAAGTTACCTACATATCACCATCATACCCAGGTTCTAGGTGGTTACACTCAAGATGAGCTTGGGAGGTGATATGGACCCTAATAAGGGTACCACTATAAACAAAATTGTCTGCGCCATTAATGGGCGGAAGCTGAACAGCGCTTCCCATACACTCTTCAAGTGTGCCTAGAGGCGCTATAGGCCTTACCATAAAAAAAAAAAAGACGGACAAAGATTCGGATCTTAAAGTCAATGGTGATCCCTGTCTTACTCTACAATTGTGAGACATGGACACTGAACACCGAGAAGAAGAAACGAATTGATGTCTTTGATACTAGATGCCTTCGCAGGATCATGAGATACCGCTGGTAGTACTTTGTGTCAAATCAGCGATTGCTCCGTGAGACTGATTCGAGGCCAATTACCAGCATAGTCCATAAACGCCAACTGCGACTATATGGGCATGTGGCACGCTACCCGGAAACAGATCCCGCATATCGGGTTGTCTCCGAAAAGGATAAGCCAGCATGGAGGAGGTCAAGGGGACGTCCACAAAACTCATGGCTGTGGCAAGTTGATGCCTCCTGCTGGGAGTTACTTGGCATGGGAAGGGAGCCTACATGCAGACTCGCGAGGCATGACCGCCATAGGGTAGGAAAGGCGACGCGCCCCCTGCCGTACGCTCCCCTTGATTGATTACTTGATATTATTATTATTACTATCATTATTATCATTACTATTGTTATCATTGTTATTATTATTATTATTAATTATTATTATTATTATCATTACTACTATTGCTACTACTCAATCTTCCTAGTGATCAGAAGTGTATCTGATAATGGCGACGAGTCTCCCGTTAATGGTGTGTGATCTGTGGCATATTTGCGTAAAGATGGCTGACTTCCCTACGGTTTCGGGTGGGTGCGTTAGTTCTCCTATCCTCGAGGCCTTCGTTACGAAGAACTCAGAGGTGGAGGCTGAATTCCATCAAAAGATCTCGTAAGTGCGGCAGGAGTTTCCAAGGCGAATCTCTGACCTGTAGGCTGAGTTCTGTCAGGTGAACTCAGCACCTGAGGGAGTGGCGGTTCCTGTAGTCTCCTTACCAAGTAATGAGACGCGGGGTCAAGAGGAGTGGCGAGTGGTGTGAAAAGGAGAAATGTCCTTAGGGCGCCTCAACGAGCGGAAACGACCATTTCCTTTACTGTGTTGGAGGGCGTGGTGGAGGAGATAAAGAAGGCAGGAGGTCACGAGGTGAGGAGGGCAGATGATTTCCAGCCCGCAGGTAAAATTCTGGTGGTTGGTGACAGCCAGGTGAGACATTTGGACTCGATGTTTTGCGCTAAGGACAGGAAGCGGAGGACGAGAGTGTGCTTACCTGCTGCTGGAATCAAGAGGGTAAGTGCTCAGCTAGACACGTATTTGGCAAACGGGATCAAACCCATTGTTTTCCTCAGCACGGGCTAAATGACATTTGTAAGGTAAGAAGTGAGAAGCTGTTTAAGAGATTTAAGGAGGCTTTGGCAAAAATTAGGAATGAGGATGCAACCCCTGTAGTATGCGGTGTGTTGCCAAGGAGGGGACTGGGGAGTGAATGGCTGTCCAGGGCTATTGCAGTGAATTGCAGACTTGCAGATCACTGCAGGAGCAATGGATGGGCGTTCATCGATAACGGGAACCTCTTTTACGGCAAAGACACCTTGTATGCCAGGGATGGAGTGTATTTATCACGCCTAGGTGTTCGTGTTTTGGCTGGAACACTTGAAGGCAAGTTAAATACACTCCAAAGCTTTTTTCATTAGTCAGAAGAGGGAAGGGACTTCAATGATCCATAGGGATGAGAGAATACTCAAATCTAGTAAAGTAACCAGCTTAGTAAATGCGAAGAATAGTTTAAGTGTGTATTACACGAATTGTAGGAGTATTTTAAATAAGATAGATTTGCTTAGAGGAGCAGCTTGTGTTGAAAATTTTAATATAATTGCATTAACAGAAACCTGGTTAGAAATGTCAGGGAAGGTGTTTGATCAGGACGTAAAAATTGATGGTTATACACTTTTTCATACGGATAGGGAAAACAGAAAAGGGGAGGAGTGGCTTTGTACGTCAAGGACAAACTGCAATGTTGCATAAACAGCAGGATTAAGACAGGTAGCAAAACAGAGTCTCTATGTGTACTAGATATTAAGGACGGGTCTCAATAAGTAGTAATGCTTCAGACCAAATAAACTCTTCCCTATGGGAGAAAATAAATAGAGCAGCCAGATACAGTAAGGTATGTGTGGTAGGAGATTTTAACTTTAGGAATGTTGATTGGAGCTTGATGGTGGGTAACAGGGAAGCAGAAGAATTTCTGAGGGTCATTCAGGATAATTTTTTAAAGCAAGTAATTTTAGAACCCACACGGGGAAATAATATTATAGATTTAATTCTGACAAACAGGGAGGAGGCAGTCACGCAAGTGGAGGTTGGTGGCCAGCTAGGTAACATTGATCACAAAGAAATACGGTATACATGCGAGGAATCCTGGTCAGCTGAGGGTTAGTGATAGTGAGATTTATACCGACTTTCTAAATAAAATACATGAGGGTCAGATACCTAACATTCCACAAAAAACAATAAAATCACAAAGCAACGAACCTAAGTGGATGACAGACAGATTAAAGAGTTGCATAGGGTAAAAGAGGAATATATATAAGAGGCTAAAGGCAGGAGATGAGGCTGTAAGGCTACTATACCATGAATTAGTAAGAACAGCGAAGAGGTCAACGAGGAAGGCTAAAAGTGAATATGAGTTGAGGGTAGCCAGCCAAGCAAAGACGGATCCCAAGGGATTTGTTAAGTTATACAAGACGAAAGGAGAGAAGAAATAGCTCCCTTAAGGACAGCAAATGTGGAGATGGTTAGTTCTGCGGTAGAGATTAATAAAATTATGAACAAGTATTTTTTAACTGTCTTCACCCAAGAGAACACACAAGAAATCCAAGATAGCAAACAGATATTTAGGACAGAGGATAGTGAAAAGCTGACAGATATTCATATAACTAAGGCGATGGTAGAACAGGAGATAGATAAACTAAAGAAATTCAAGTCACCAGGACCTGATGAAGTATATCCAAGGGTTCTAAAGGAATGCAAGGAAGTCATCAGCGAGCCTCTAGCGGTACTTTTTAGGATGTCACTGGAGTCAGGTGAGGTACCGATAATGTGGAAAGAAGCTTATGTGGTTCCTATATTCAAGAGGGAGATAAAACCATAACGTCTTATTATATGCCTGTCAGCTTAACCTCAATTGTGGGTAAATTAATAGAATCAATAACAGCGAAAAAAATCAAACACAACATGGATTTACGAAGGTAAAGTCGTGTCTTACAAACTTGTTGAGTTTTTATAATAAGGTTTATGAGGCAGCAGATAAGGGTGATAATTATGACATTGTGTACTTAGATTTCAGTAAAGCCTTTGACAAGGTACCTCACCAGAGGCTCTTAAAAAAAGGCTAGAGCGCACGATAGAATATTAGGCTGGATTAAAGCGTGGTTAGACGACAGGCGGCAGAGGGTAGTAATTAATGGATCTAATTCCGAGTGGGGGGGAAGTAGTTAGTGGGGTGCCACAGGGCTCAGTTTTAGAGCCATTATTATTTCTAATATATATTAATGACTTGGATAGTAGAATTAATAGTGACATGTAAATTTGCAGACGACACATAGATAGATAGATAGATTAATTAGGTCCGATTCGGATGCCATGGCCTTGCAGGCAGACTTGGATAAGATGAAAGAATGGACAGATAGATGGCAAATGCAGTTCAATATTAACAAGTGCTAGGTAATGAGCGTAGGTAGAGAAAATCCAAGCAATAGGTATACGATAGATAATGAGGCACTAGGAAGGAAGTTCCAAGTATGAGAAAGATTTAAAGTCATAGTTAGCTCCGATGTCGGTACAAGGAAGCAATGTATTGAGGTCAGGAATAAGGATAATAGAGTATTGGTATTAATTTTTAGAAGTGTTAATAGCAGAAGTCCCACAGTAATACTAAAATTATAATTGGCGCTGGTCAGGTCACATCTTGACTATGCGGTACAATTCTGATCCCCACATTATAGGAAGGATATAGCACTGTTGGAGTCAGTGCACAGAAGGATGACTAAAAAGATACAGGGAATGAGGGATATTCCCTACGAAGCGAGACTGAAAAAACTCAATCTACATTCCTTAGAGAGACGTAGGTTAAGAGGAAATCTGATAGAAATATTTAAGTGGTATAAATGTTTTAAGTAAGGGGACATGAACGTAGTTCTTAGGATCAGTAGCAGAGGCAGAACCAGAAATACTGGGTTTAAACTTGAAAAATTCAAGTTCAGGAAAGAAATGGGAAGAAACTGGTTTTCAGAGTGGTTGATGAGTGGAACAGTCTCAGTTGTCATGTAGTCAGGGTTGAGCCAATAGGGAGCTTTGAAAGAAGGTTAGATAAGTTCATGGATGGGGATCATAGATCAGGGGTTCTCAACAACCTTTTTATCGTTAAGAACCCCCTGAATTATAAGACCATCTACCGAACCCCCAGTATTATCACATGGAATGTGGAATTCAATATGCAATGGTACTGCAAAGGATTTTATTAGATCAGCCATCTAAGTACTCCTGGAAATCTTCTTATTAACCCCCTGGGGTTTCGCGCTGTCAGGATGGCCACTGTCCATGAGCTAACATCCTTAGGTCTCTATGACGCTGAAGATGTCTATGCAGAGCGGTTTGGTTGGCAATAGACAATCTCATTATCAGACTTTGATTTCTAAGTTATGAAAATAAACTCATTTACGGGGCTTCATGTGTTCATGGTGTCTTGTAGTCTACTTACTAACCTAGAAGGAAAGAAAATATCATACTAACTTCGAGTTATCAATTGAGGAAGAAGTCATTTTTTGTCCCAGGAATAGAGCTAGATGGTATATAGAAAACACAATGCATTGTTATAACCTAACTCTACTATTATAGCGTTTTTGTCGTAGATACATGTTTAAAATACTTTACCTATCTTGATATCTCCTTATGTGACAGAAGAATATCCAAAATATACGATATGCAGTTGACCATCTTTTCTGTGAAATATTACGATATCTGTTGAATCTGGCAACTTCAACGGGAGTTTGGGTCCTCTCCTAGTGTTTCCTTATATTTGAAACATTGATATTTACACGTCATTGTGATCAGGAAATAAAGGAAACTAAGTTTGCTTTTTTCTAAGAGCATAAAATAGAAAAAAAAATGTCTACAGGTGGCAGTTTATGTATAAGACAAGCAAACCTGTGTGCACTCATCCACTCTATCCAGAAGCTTAACTAATTTTCAAAAGTTCCCCAATAGTTACACAACTACCATTGGTCTACTGTTTCTATCCAGTTATCTACAAACACGTACACATTCACGGCAGCAACATGCAAAGTACACTAAATACTCCGGAGCAAAGCTGCCTCACCTTGTTTCATTAATCAGCTAACTCTTGCACACTTTCAGACCAAAGCTATTTTTCATTTACCATCGACGATTTTATATTCGAATCAAAATTAAACGACGATTGAGAACTTTCGGCCTAAAGTTGTTGAGGGCCGTGACGGCCTTGGGCGCCGCACGGGGGAAGGAGGTGGCTGTCGGGTCCGGCCTGGGGCCCAAGGCAGGAACTGGCTGCAGGTCCTTCTTTTCCTTGGTGGCCTCAAGCTTCACTACTAGTCGTCCACTTGCAGCGCCTCACACTAGGCAAGGGTCGCCATAAGCAAGAGATCAATGTCTACCACTCACCAGATGGTGCCGTGAGGGGCCCTAAAGGGGTGATAAGGGCTCCTTGCATAGAGTCTGGTGGTGAGTGGTGTGTACAGGTCCCTGCTTATAATGACACCGGGCTGAACAACTCGCCATGAACGAGGGCACGCTGTGCGCCATGAGCCAGGCACTGACAGTACTAGTGGTCCTTTACGTTAGGTTAGGTTAGGTTAGGTTAGGTAAAAAGGACTCACTTCATGACAGTGTTTGGGGAGTGGTGTGTGGCGGGTCATTGCTCATGGTGACCCGTGTGAGGCACTGCAAGGTTGCATCGTCACTGCTCTCACGGGACTGGGGTTGACCCTTTCAGGGTGAAAAGTTTCGACCCAGTACCTGTATAGGTATTAATACTTTGAATCGTTTCGCCATCGCCATCGCCGCACCGTTAGCCTCGATAAACGGATCGTTATCCTCGACAAACACATCTTTACCGTGGACACTGGAATCGCAACCTGTCGTGGAATCCCATTGTTAACGTGGACTCATTTTCCTTTGCGGCTTCAAGCTCACTGGTTGTCGTCAACTTGCAGCGCCTCACACTAGGCAAGGGGTCGCCTTAAGCAGTCTGCCGTGTCTACCGTCCACCAGATGATGCCGTGAGGGGCCTTTAAGGGGTGATAAGGGCTCCTTGCATAGAGTCTGGTGGTGAGTGGTGTGTACGGGACCTCTGCTTATAATGACACCGTGCTGAACAACTCGCCATGAACGAGGGCACGCTGTGCGCCATGCACCAGGCACTGACAATACCAGTGGTCCTTTACGGGGTGAAAAGGACTCACTGACAGTGTTTGGGGAGTGGTGTGTGGCGGGTCATTGCTCATGGCTACCCGTGTGAGGCGCAGTGAGGTGGCAGCGTCACTCTCCTCGCACTCAAGGGTCTGGGATGAACCCTTACGGGGTGAAAGGGTTCGTCTCAGTACCTGTGTAGGCAAGTGAACTTCAATTGCGTCGCAGTGAGGTGGCAGCGCCACTCTCCTCGCACCAGAGGTGTGTTGGGTGGACCCTGACGGGGTGAAAGGGTTCATCCCAGTACCGGTGTAGGCAAGTGAACTTCAATTGCGGCGCAGGAAGGTGGCAGCGTCACTCTGCTCGCACCCAAGGGTCTGGGGTGGACCCTTACGGGGTGAAAGGGCTCGTCCCAGTACCTGTGTAGGCAAGTGGACTTCAATATTGTGTTGTGAAATCGCATTGTGAGAACTGGAATGCATCGACATTGTGGAAACCCGCATCGTTACCGTGGAAACTGGAATTGCATCTTGATCGTGGAAACTCGCATTATTATCGTGGAAACTGGAATGGTATCTTTATCGTGGAATGGCATGATTATTTTGGAAACTCGCATCGCTATCGAGGAAACTGGAATGCCATTGTTATCTTGGAAACTCGGAGCGCTATCGAGGAATCTGGAATCACATCTTATCATACACACTGTTATCGTGGAAGCTCTCGTGATCGTCGTTCGTTTCGTTATCTCTGAATTACTTAATTAGTCTTGGTATTATTCTTAGCCTCCGTAATAATAGAGATGTTGGTCATTTTTATCTTATCTCTTTTACTGTATTTTTTTTTTTCATGGTATAGTTTAGTGTTCTTCAACCTTTTCTAAGTTCGTGTACCTTTTCGAGAAGCAAGGAGGACTATAAAAGAAATGCATCAATATTTGTAATTTTCCCCTACTTTAAGACTGAAAATCGATAGATAACATCATTGTATATCTACCTAAACAGTCGCTATATAGTGCGAAATGTACTATAACAAAATGCCACATCTCAAACACATCAGGCCCGTGTTCCGTCTGAGTGTAATATATTACTATTGTGAATAAATCGTAATACTTTGATTAATGTCAATAGGAGAGGACCCAAACTGTCACATTTTCAGTGTTCGCAGGTTGGTTTAATTCAGGAGTGGGTCAGCATCGTCTCGCGGTACAGAGTAGTCGTCTCTAAACACTGTATTACGATGTATCTATTGATTTACCATGCTTTTACTCCTTCCAGTATTTTTCTGTTCTTATTCTACCATGGTATTTCTTTATAGTTACTTGAGTTTATACGACTAACATCATAATATAGAGCAAAACATAATTGTCTGGTGTACCAAGATCTTTCATTTCTAGAGACTTAAATACAGCACGGAACCTTAACACACATTTCACCTCGCTTCTGCACAGGTTAATTCTTCACAAGGAATGAGTAGAGCAATATTTGTTCGGTTTTCTTTATGAGAAAAAAGAAAATTAGCGGCCGAAACAGAAATAGTCCGAGGGTGCTGTAGTGTTTTCATCACCGTGTTCCTAAGCTCTGTCTTGCCATAGCCTGAACATGGTATTCAGTTCAGTTCAGTTGATAGGCGGAAGTGTAGCCTGGATATCGGCACTTCCTGATGTGTTTTAGTTGGGGTTTTGTCTGCGTCTGTAGCTGTAATTAATTAAACGTTTTATTTTATTTAATTTTCCACTTTTACTTTATGTTCTTAGTTATTTTAATTATTATTTAAACTCTTTACCAAAATTAATATATTATTTCTTTATTTTCTTCTATACTAGATTTTTCAAAAGTAATTTTCCAATGAGGTGTTCTTCATTTTCTGGGTAAGGACGCTGCCAATTGGGGCGTTTGGATCTTTCACTGGTGTAGGCTGGGCAATGTAGGAGGAAACGTTTATGCCTTTATATAGATCTTCTCAACCTTTTTCTCGTTAAGAACCCTCTGAGTTATAAGACCATCTACCCGAACCCCCAGTAATTTGACATCGAACAGAATGTTAATTTAGTGACTGACACTAACTCAATGGGCAAAGGTATTCTGCAAAGGATGTATCATCAAATCAGCCATCTAAGTACCCCTGCAAATCTTCTTGCGAACCCCTGGGGGTTCGCGAACCCCCAGATTGAGAATCCCTGTAATTTCATAGATGGAATTACGTAGCTTAAACACACAAGGACTGCCTCGTATAGGCCTGGCGGCCTCTTGCAGCTTCCCTCTTTTCTTATGTTCTTATGTATTACTACTACTACTAGTACTACTACTACTACTACTACTACTACTACTACTACTACTACTACTACTACTACTACTACTACTACTACTACTACTATTATCATTATTATTATTATTATTATTATTATTATTATTATTATTATTATTACTATTATTATTATTATATCATTATTATTATTCAATAAATTCATTTTTTCTGCTGATGCATACTATTTTTAAAATTTGAATCTACAATGTTTTTCTTTCAAAACTTTTAAGTAACCTGCATCAGCAGATTCAGATAAATGAATAGAATGAATAATAGAATAATGGTCATAACACATCATAAGAACAGACTTCATATCAACATCCGTGATTACAAAGGCTTTACATCCACACACACACACACACACACACACACACACACACACACACACACACACACACACACACACACACACACACACCGGTAGCTCAGTGGTTAGAGCGCTGGCTTCACAAGCCAGAGGACCGGGGTTCGATTCCCCAGCCGGGTGGAGATATTTGGGTGTGTCTCCTTTCACGTGTAGCCCCTGTTCACCTAGCAGTGAGTAGGTACGGGATGTAAATCGAGGAGTTGTGACCTTGTTGTCCCGGTGTGTGGTGTGTGCCTGGTCTCAGGCCTATCCGAAGATCGGAAATAATGAGCTCTGAGCTCGTTCCGTAGGGTAACGTCTGGCTGTCTCGTCAGAGACTGCAGCAGATCAAACAGTGAAACACACACACACCTCAGCCATCCAACACACAGCTAGTCTACCCCTGGACGGCGCCGCATGTCCTCGTTCCTGCGGCGCCATAACTCAATCAATTCCCAATTTCCTCTCTCTCTCATACACGCTGGCACGCACGCACGCACCCACGCACATGCAATTATTATAAGCGACGCATTACCCGAGTTACGGCAGCCGAGGCGAGAGGGAGGCGCTCGTCTCCTTACAGGGATAAGAACATCAAGTTACGCGAGGCGGGATGTGATTGGAAAGGAGGCGAAGGAAGAGGAGGAGCGTGGCAGCAACCAAACTGAAACGCCGAGATGCCACACTTCCAAGAGGAAAAGGACGGCTGGATATTGGCCACAGAGAACATAACGTGAGTGGTTATCTCCGGAACTGTTATTACTGTTGTTAATTTGTTCTTATTAAGAACGATATTGGATAATGATAAAAGTTTATTTTGTTTCCCTAACACTTATTTCATTATGTATTAATGTCATGCACATTCAAATTACGTATTATAGTTATTCACATATTAGTATATATTCATCTGAACCAGTTTGTTTGTATTCACGCATTCAATAATTCTGGAAATATTAGTCTGTCAGAGAACTTCCACAGGCCATGCCTTTTGCTGCAAATTGTATTTATATTACATAACATGTAAATGGTAATAAACTATTTTGTTTACTCACACACACACACACACACACACACACACACACACACACACACACACACACACACACACACACACACACACACACACACACACACATTCTCTCTATTAAGTTGTTTCATATATTCTTATGTCATCACTTGCGGTGGTGGAGTGTTCCAGACAAGAAGTACTCTACAATATGCTGGCGGCACACACACACACACACACACACACACACACACACACACACACACACACACACACACACACACGTGTCTAATGTTGAAAGCAGTGCAGCAAGAAGAAATAGTCACTTATACGGTCAAACACTAACAGACTCTTGTGTCCTCTCATCTCGTCATTGCCGCCGCTGAGAGCCATAAAGTCACAGAAAGAAAAACGTAATCAAACATTATCTATGTAACTTTTCACTTGACTTATCTCTGGAAACATTCCCACCTTCCACTTTGTCTCCTTTCCACCCTTCCCCCCACACCCCTCCCCCATCCAGCTCTTAAAGACGATCGAACAACTAACACTCCGCGCCGCCAGAGCAACACGAGGAAGGAGAGTCTAATAATAGCTCCTCTAACCGCCGATAAACAGCTTTCTCTCTTCTCTAAACCGCAACGAGATTAAGTGTTTTCCTCATGAAAGAGATTTCGTGAGTTGCATGTTAAGAGGCAATCGCAGTGAACTGGAAAGGCAAAGTTTTCTAATGACTTGATCTTGATAGAAAAATAGTGACGTGATGAATAATAATAATGCAGAGAGAGAGAGAGAGAGAGAGAGAGAGAGAGAGAGAGAGAGAGAGAGAGAGAGAGAGAGAGAGAGAGAGAGAGAGAGAGAGAGAGAGAGAGAGAGAGAGAGAGAGAGAGAGACGTAATAATGGTAAAAGGAAAGCAGATAAAAAAAAATCACATTGGTGGATGGAAGCAAGAGAAAAGAGGAAGGCTCAATACATCTGAGGTGGATGCGGGAACAAAGGCGAAGGAGGGAACCAAGCGCACCGAACACCCAAACAATAAAACCGAAGAAAAACACGGAAACAAATAAAAGCACTGGACAGCGAGGAGGGGAAGTGGGAAACGAAAATAAAAGAAAACAAAAAAATGGCACTAAAATCATTAAGAAAAAGTTGTACAAGAAACAGTTAAGAATCGGTACAGTAAATAAAGGATAAAAGAGAAAGCGTCGCGTATGAACAACTTTGTAATTTTTGTTGCCTTTTTTTTTCTCGTTTTCAAATAATGGCCAAGTCTTTATTTTTCATTCTAAACGGTTAAATGTATAAATCTTTTTAGCTGCTCTATTTTTCTTACCCTTTCTTTTTATGAACTTTCTACTTGCTCCAATGATAAAGCCGTTTCTCCTCAGCAAAATTATAGAATGTTTTCCGTATTGTGGCACCAGGAGACCTACAGACTGTGACTCCGCCTCACTTACATCCTGTGCTACTAAGATACTCATCTCTCAAAATAGGTCCCTTTCGCTTCAATAGCATCTAGATCCTAGATTAACCTAAAATTTGTTTAATTCCTCCCTTACACACTAATGACATTCCTGCTCACCGCTTAACTCTTCTTGGAATAGGCGGCGTAGTTAATCAACATTACAAAGGGAGACACAGCATCACCAGAAAACTTTTTGTAATGTGTTTCTGGAAGCGGCCTTTGTGACCCTCTCGTTTTCTTTATGAAAACAAGCTTCATATTTGAAAATAGTGTACGAAAACTCTAGTGAGAAGTACGGAAACATGGAAAGTCGTTGCAAAAATGATAAAAAAGGGACTGCATTCTAATTTTTGTTCGTCAGTTTATTATTTTATTATGATATTCTGTGCTTAAGATCTGTTGCTTTCATCATGATACATCTACAGTGCTATAGCGAAGTATTTACGTTTTCCTTATTGCAGTTATATTTAGACAAGAAAGCCTTCGTATACAGAGAATTTCTACTGGATACAGTGATAACTTTTTTCAGATGTTTATTCTTCCTATGTATTTTTACGTATGAAGGAGACAGACATAAGGACACAAAAGTAGAATTAACTCCGCTTATTTAACTTACGCTTTCAAAATTGTTAACAGTAAAATATAAAAGCAAAAAAAAAAATAATAAATAAATAAATAATCGCTTTGCAGATATAGTCACTGGAAGGGAAAATACAAAAACGGACAGAGATTACTAGCGTTCTACCAATGAGCGGATTAATAATATGAAAACATTTATTATTTTTTTCACCACTGAGGTGTACACAATAAAGGTGAGAATGAATAGAAAGTCCAGTGCAGAAAGGCAGAGGTAGACCGCGAAGCGTGTTTTTACCAAGTCTAAAAGAACAGTAACTATCGCAATATTTCTAAGAGTGAACGATTGAAGGCATTCAAAAGATTAAAAGGAGGGATCGATATGACGGAAAAACAACTTTATCTTCCTTAATATGTAAGAATATTTGAAATTAGCCTCCCAAGAGGACCCTTGTATATAAGTAGCATCTCTTGGGAGAAGATTGTCAGTACACGGTACACCTAACTTCAAGGAAGCTGCTTAAATAAGAAATCTAGGATTTTAAGCTGAATTTTCAAGAATATAACAAATTAGGGATGTTAAATACAGAAGCGGTGGGTAGCTGATTGTCAATGAAGGAGAAAGATACTTATCTAGGATACTGTGTCAAGCGAATAGATAGAGGAACTGAGACTTATGAAGAATTGAAACACAATGAGGTTCTGTATACTAAAGGATCCTCATTCCTTTATTGAATGGCGGATTGGACAGGTGAAGTCCACCACCACCACCAACCCCAACAGTATGGGAGAGGAGACATCATCCTTTCTGTATAGAGGGAAGATAGCAGCGTAGAATAATGCATGAAGCAGCAGAGTGAAACTACTGCTCACACTGTGCAGCCTCTATACAGGAGTGGCCCCAGTAACGACCCGCAATTAACCGCGGAGGAAACCTGAAAAGTTTTGCGCTGTTCTGGAAATTCGAGACATCAGGTGAATGTTGAGGCGATTAGCGGTGTGCTCATTACGGTGAGGCGGCAGGTGGCTGGCGGCTCGAGGCTGTTGCATTGTGTGCAGTCATGACCTCTCAAGACACAAGCTTCTGAAGACTGAATGTGAATGACTATAATACAGCAGTACACACACATTTGCGTCTTCTGTGTGACTTGACCCAACGAAAAGAGCAAAAATAAACACGGCTAAATACATATATATATATATATATATATATATATATATATATATATATATATATATATATATATATATATATATATATATATATATATATATATATATATATATATATATATATATATATATATATATATATATATATATATATATATATATATATATATATATATATATATATATATATATAAACGACCATATTTGACGTTGTAGTAAAAAGGATATCATCATTTTCTTTCTTTTCATGTAAGAACCTCTTCTAAGAGCTGTTATTGTCAGATTCGGCTCAGGAACTTATGGTCTAATTCCCAGGAAATTTCGGCTTGGTATTCCCTGAAACCCTCAGCAGCACTCCTCAGCAATATTGGTGGCGTGGCGGCTTTGTCATACTAAACACTCACACATTGCCTTCCCTCCTCCCCGCAACCCGACGTTTAATCACTCCTTGTTCCTATTTTCGTGTTTTTATCCTTGAGGAGTATAGGCAGTGGCGCCACGTGTTGCTCGCAGCGAGGGATGATGAAGCGCCCCGGTGAAGGTGAATGGTCGGCCTGGATCAGAGGTGGCGCCAAGGAGAATCTCATCAGTTGACATTCAAAAGAACACGTTCAGGCCTTAAATCTTATCTGTTCCTCCATTTTCTGTCCTCTCGCCTTGCCATCATTATAGTCACCGTCATTAGTATCATCAAACCATCATTATCAACTCCATTATCAATACTACCATCATTAGTTGTCATAGTTATCATCATGTCATCCCCATAATAACAACTAATTAAAGAAACAACTGTAATGATAATAATAATACATAAAATTAGTAGCCGTAATAGTTACTGCGATTCAAGTGTTCCCAGGGAAAACAAGGAAACATGATGTTAATGACGGTCTTATATTAAACAAAACTGGTGTTACATAAAGAAGCTTAACAGCCACGTGCAATCCATGAGACGGCCGACAAGACTGACTTCTCTGACAGCATCAGCTTCGCTACGTAAATCGGGTTACATATAGGCCAAGTCAGGTCACGTAATATTTATGAGCAACAGCTTCGCGTGGAGGGGACGCTGCTGAGGGCTGTGTTCGAGAACGAAACATCGCCAGGCCGTACGTACCTCACCGACAGGTATCGCTTTACATCTAATAAAGTGTAACCGCACGGTACACTGGGTCATACGAAGATCATAGGGAAATAAGGATGAAATAGATAAATGTATGTGTGCATGACTGAGCAAACGGCACAATTCACGTCTTTCTGTGAGACACGATAAATTAAGAAAATCAATTACATCATACCATAATTGTATTCACCCACTTGAAAGCTGAGCAAGGCAATTTTAACAACAAATGGTGCGAAAGAATATTGTTGAAGCTAATCACAGAAGTATAATAAAATGTGATGTATGCAGTAGCCAATCACAAGGCCTTCACAGCCGTGACCTTGAAACAGCAAACACGCACCAGCTAATGGCAACAAGATCCACACATCCGTGTCGTCAGAACAGCAAGTTGCACACTGGCAAGTCACGAGGTTCGCACAGTTGTGACGTCGGAACAGAAGATATGCATTGCCCATTCACAAAGCTCAGGCAGTTGTGATGTCAGATCAGTAAATCACAGGCAAGAAAAAACACTGTGGCATCATTTAGGGTCTCAAACAAAAACAATAACATTGTATTGAAAAAACATAAACAAAAAAACACTCATAACACACCACATAGTAGCCCAAAACCGTAGACATTAGGGAAAGATGGCGGCGATACTGGCTGGCAAGATATACAGAAGCCAACAGTAAAGTGTGGAGCAGAGCAAAATGACGAGATCAATCAGGCAGGCAGAAAGAAACCCTGACAAGGTACACAGCAGCAGGAGCAGGCAACCGGTGTTATAGCGGCGATGAGAAGAACTGGTCAAAAGCAATATAACACAGGCTGATAAAACCAGACGCGGTGCAGAGGTGAGTGTCGGCGTGGCTGCAGGACAAATCGAGAGCAGGAAGCTAAACACGTGGCTGGGTCAGGTCCAGGCGTCAGGTCAGACCCTGCGCTGGGCTGCGTCAAGAACAGGAACAACAATGATAATAATAATGTTAATGATGATAATAAGAACATTAACAACAACAACAATAACAACAACAACAACAACAACAATAATAATAATAATAATAATAATAATAATAATAATAATAATAATAATAATAATAATAATAATAATAATAATAATAATAATAATAATAATAATAATAATAATAATAATAATAATAATAATAATAATAATAATAATAATAATAATGATAATAATAACAACAACAACAACAACAACAACAACAACAACAACAACAACAACAACAACAACAACAACAACAATAATAATAATAATAATAATAATAATAATAATAATAATAATAGTAATAATAATAATAGTAAATAATAATAATAATAACAACAACAACAACAACAACAACAACAACAACAACAACAATAATAATAATAATAATAATAATAATAATAATAATAATAATAATAATAATAATAATAATAATAATAATAATAATAACAATAATAATAATGATAAAAATATAATGATAATGATAATAATAATAATAATAATAATAATAATAATAATAATAATAATAATTATTATAATAATAATAATAATAATAATAATAATAAAAATATATACTACTACTACTACTACTACTACTACTACTACTACTACTACTACTACTAATAATAATAATAATAATAACAACATAATAATAATGATAATAATACTAACAATAGATAATAACAATGATAATGATAATAATAACAATAATTACAATTCGTACAAATAGTAACGTACATACACAACACAGGATTATGTAGCAATATAGAAAACTCGTGGTCACTCACACTTCAATAACTGACTCCTACACATGCCTGGCCTGGTCCTCCAGCGCCTCTTGAGCAGCACACAAACCACTCTGCTCGAACACACACCACAAAAAAATCTTATTGCAAACGTGAGAGATATGAGACGACACACACACACACACACACACATATTGATCACGAGAACAGCAAAGAGAAAAATATTAAGAATGTGTGATGTGAAAGCGGCGTTGCCTCTTGCTACAGGGAGATGGTATCCTTGATGATGAGCGGGGATTCCACACAGCTACTCAGACGCAACGCCAAAGGTCAACCTTACGTAACGGAATCTGTATTTAGAGTTTCCTTATAGAGTTGTTCACTTCCGTTCTCCCTAATATTTCCGCAATGACATTATAGTTTTTATGTAATCTTGTCCACTCGACTGTCTGTGTACCTTTTAGCTCATTCCGAACCATAAGGAAAAATGTGAAGGAATTACTCGCGCGTTTATTACCTGCCGCTGCCTCTATACTTATGCAGGTGTTCGCCTCTTGATTAAAAAAGGAACGACTGTCTGTCCAAACAGGCAACCTGCTGAGCTGCTGCCTCGCAATGGGTCCTGGGAGGAGCTTGACGTCATTTTGCAGTCCTTCGCCAAACACTTGCTTTAGATCTCAACTTCTACGCCCGATTATACGGAAATCTCTTTTAGGTACTTTTTCAATAATTGATTTCTTCATTGAGTATCTGTCAGACACCATTTCAATGAAGGGCGTTACATACAGACTGTCGATCCCTACTACGCTGCTTCATGCTCCAGCTTTACTAGCTGAATCCTGATTCACCAACACGGTGTGCAAAGACTCGTTGTCTTCCAGAAATAACATATTGGCGGCAGACAGTCGCAGCAGTCTCTAGGTGTTGCCGAAAATGACTTAGCGACTTGAGAAATTGTCGTCCATTATTTCATGAAACGGGGGGACACATCACAAAACTAAATCACAAATTGTCTACTCGCCGTACACTTCAGGAATTAACAATAAGCAGACACCACCAGGCCTAAAAGTAAAGTTTTCTCTTTCTGAACAGGAAGGCTTTTAGGTTTCTTCCACATCTGTGATCAAACAAAATTTCTTCAGTAATGTTTGTCTTCGCCACGCTCCCCTCCACATACCATCTGCAGGACTTCGGTCATTTCACTGGCATATTTTCAACCACCTGCAACTCAAACACTATTAGTTCTCCAACACAAACAGTTTGCTCCCGCCAAAATAAACGCATTTCAGGAACATGTTCTGATCTCTGCGTCATGTATCGAGCACAAAAACGTGAGACAACACTGAACACGTCCGTCATGACAGCCACACATGAAATCCATAATAAACCTCGCCTCAACTTATTTAATACAAATAGAAAGTAATATCCGCAACGGATACCACATTGCTCTCTGTAAAATAAGCAATGTATCGCACAATTTCGTTAGGGGAATCTCAAAGTCGGTGTTTAAATTTATTGAAGCTAATTTCCAGATCATTACATCATCATCTCTTTACCGACATTTTATACCTTAGTGTTTCCTAATTTCCACAAAAGTGTTCTCTCACTTATTGTTGCGTTATTGCGAGTTGTCATCCATATGTTGGTGTGAAAACATTCCGTGACCCTACCACGTGTAATATATTACCCTTCATCAAACATATTCCTGTATAATTTGCATGCAAATAAAATGAAAGTGAAAGCCGTTTTAAATTTAATTGGATATGCGTTTCAGTTAAAAAATGCACATATTAACTTCATAAGCAAAATCAATTCAAAAGTCAGTTAAAAAATAATTCTAAAATACAAAATAAAACCAGTAGTAGTAGTAGTAGTAGTAGTAGTAGTAGTAGTAGTAGTAGTAGTAGTAGTAGTAGTAGTAGTAGTAATAGTAGTAGTAGTAGTAGTAGTAGTAGTAGTAGTAGTAGTAGTAGTAGTAGTAGTAGTAGTAGTAGTAGTAGTAGTAGTAGTAGTAGTGATGGTGGTAGAAGCGGTGGTGGTGGTGATGGTGGTAGTGGTGGTAAAAAAAAATGGAGCATCAAATATCAAAGAAAGTATCAAAGTTTGTTGTTTAAGCACCTTAGAAAAAAATACATAACAAATTAAAAGCCACTGCCTTACATGAAAATATGAACAAACATGGAAGCTTTCCTTGAAGACTTACCATTGCATTATCATATCCCAGTTTTCCTCACTGAATGAGTAACAATCTTATTCATAAACACACCAAAAGAACATCTTGTGATAAATAAGAACATAAGAAAATACCAGAAACAGCAAGGTGAGGCTTACGCGTGGCAGTCTCTGTACGAGATCCTATTTTGTGCAATCTTCCTTTAAAGCTCCCTAATGACTCCCCACTAACAACCTAATTACTGAGTCTATTCATTCATCTACCTCTCTATTTGGGAACTAATCATTTCCTAACGTCTTTTTTCTTTAAATCAGCTCTTCTTAAAATAGACACGACATTCGCCTACCTCTACATCACCGGGACCTCTCTTAAAGATATTGATTTCTTAAAGACATTAACCAGCGGTTCACTAATACCATCTTTACATTTTTCCTTGTACTCTTGGATATATCTTATCTAGTTCTGATGGCTTCAACTTTTAAGCTTATCCATTTCGTGTTCCATAATCTCTTAGTTATTGAAATATCAATCAAATACTTTAAAAATCTGTTTAGTTTCTAGCACTCTGTGTGAGAAAATTAAAAACGGCCATTTAGGAATTTGCTCATCTCTTTCCCACAGTTAACTAAACACACCCACGCAATACGCCACTTTACATATGTCGTGGCTTTATCTTCCTGAACAGGAGGGTAAAATAGCGGTGCGTAGGGAAATCGTAAGGCGGCTCATCAGGCTTGTTTGGTCGTGGGCGGAAACACGCGCCTCTCAGTTAATCCGAATATCCATTGTAAGTTCTCTCTCCTCTACCATCCCCTCCTTCTCCAGGGAGCAGCCAAGCGTTCCCCTTTGCCTTGTGAGACTGCATCCTCGCTACCACCTCCTCCTTCACCTCACCCTTGTACTACTACATCCAGCACAACATATCTAGCCTACGGAATGCTCCAAAGTGTGAAACTGAACGTGTTTGATAATAATGACAATAATGAAGTTCATAATACCAGAGAAAATATGAAATAATGAACCAAAAAGAGGAATTTTGCCAGTACTGTGCGTCTACGGTCACTGTACACCTTCATTTATATACAATACAGCATTCCGTGCGGATAAAAACTTCTCATACATATAATTCTTTCAATAGATACCGTTCACGAAGCGTATCTTATCTCGTATCCCCTGACCAACCACCTATAGGGAAACATGGTCATCATCAGCAACAAAATATTCCTTGGCAACGGCATCACCATCACAGTCATCATCACTTACAACAGGAGTGGGACTACAATACAAACATCACTAGCATCCTCATCATCAACGCAAACATTGGCCAGCAACATGTAAAGCACGTGCTCGTATATGAGAGGAAGTTGGAAAGAGCAGAGATGAGAGTGTTCGGTGGATAATTTGTCTGTCTCAGAAGAAAAATGAAAGAGAGAGCGAGAATAAAACGTATTATGGAAGTGATAAGAAAAAGAAGAAAAAAATACAGGTTTGGTAAGTACTAAGAAGAGAAGACCAGGGAAAGATTGAAATAGGGAAAAAAGTCGAGGGGAAAAGAGAGAATGAGATTGGTTAAAATTGAGTTAAAAGTGGAAAGTATGGGAGTCACAAAGGACAGAAGCAACTGGAGATAACTCGTGCATGACAGTAACCACTCACTTCATAGAGCAGTGGTTCCCAGCCTGTAGTATAGGTACCACTAATATACGCGAAGGCCTTCTAGGTGGTATATAAGCATTTTCGTGTTCATATGCGATTTTTACTTAAACTAAATTCATTAATTTTTCAGAAAAATATTATTGCCTTACACAAGATAATCTGGCATCGATCAGCTGGTGGAGAAGAAACAGATGCAGGCATTGAGTTTTTCTGGAACCAGGTGATACGCGGGGACTGTGCGGGACCTCCAAGTGATACTTGCTCAGGAAAAGTTTGGAAACCACTGCTCTAGAGTCTAGGGAAACAGACCAAGGAGAAGGTAGAGATACATGCAGGAGTGGAAAAGTAGTACAAAAGGAATTGCAACACTGACATTCTCTTCCTGCCAGAAAAAGATACAAGGATACATGACGAAACTGACAGTCCAAACACCGCACAACCAAACATCCGCTGCTGTATCCAACATTTCCGAGTTGTACAAAAGCAAAAATTGGAATTGACAAGAGCACATACCTGCTTATCAGTGCTCGCTTCCCCTTTTCACTAAATCTTGGCGCTGTTACTAATTGTCATATTAAAATTAAGCTCATTTACAGAGATGAGGAGGAATAGAGGTAATCCATGTAATATTAATAAAATTCCATAACCTTTGGCACCTCAGTCTAACATATGTCTGTGGTACACTATAGTGTATAATAGAAACCATCAATCCTGACATAATATTTTCCCATTCACCAACCTGAAAATACATTGGCTGAAATCAGTTCCTGTACTAGTTTTGCTAAGTTATTGAAGGAAAAATTTACAGGTTCGGCTTTCCGGTAAAAATAGCAATGGTGCATGACTATTGCTGTGTACATTAGCCTCAGTGGGATTCCATATTCATTCCTGTCTTTCCTCTTCCTTTAGTCTAAAAACATACGCGAGGGACTTGTACTTCCTGAACATGCCAAGACGGAGTTTCCAGAATGTAACCTAAATAAATCTTTCAACATTTCGAGAATAATTTGAAGAACGAGTTGAAAGGCAAGCATGCAATGGTGGGGAAGTTACTGCAACGCTCAGACAAATATATATATATATATATATATATATATATATATATATATATATATATATATATATATATATATATATATATATATATATATATATATATATATATATATATATATATATATATATATATATATATATATATATATATATATATATATATATATATATATATATATATATATATATATATATATATATATATATATATATATATATATATATATATATATATATATATATATATATATATATATATATATATATATATATATATATATATATATATATATATATATATATATATATATATATATATCCACCCGTTTTCATGTTCCTTGCCACGTTGCGCACTACACGTGAGGTTCACTTTCAATTCAGTGTCAAATGATTCCCTACTGGGCGGCTGGAAAAGCTGATTGCTGAGACTGCCATTAGATCAAAGGGCCTGCCGACAATTGTGTTTGTAAATAGAGAAATGTTGTTTTTCCCACCCCGTCAAAATATTGTTTTCTTTCGCAGTGTTGCCCGAAGACTATTGTCTTAGTGGCGGGAGGCGCCGTTATGAGGTGTTGATGGCATGGCGGCGGCGGCGGCGGTGGTGATGGTGGTGACATTATTGCTGGTGGTGAGTGATTGTAAGGAGTTATTATATTTCCCCCCCAAAAAATCATCCAAATTACTCTGTATGTCCATCAATAAACGGACCCTAATAAATATATTCAAGAACACCATAACGCTTCTGATCCAAAACGAATTGATGAATCATATAAAGTAATGCGTGTTTGCCGCTATTTTATATTGGAAGATGAAACAAAGAATTGCGTCATATTTCCACGAGATTGTATTCTTTTTTATGATAAAAGACATCTGATCACACAATAAAATATTCCTTATATATATATATATATATATATATATATATATATATATATATATATATATATATATATATATATATATATATATATATATATATATATATATATATATATATATATATATATATATATATATATATATATATATATATATATATATATATATATATATATATATATATATATATATATATATATATATATATATATATATATATATATATATATATATATATATATATATATATATATATATATATATATATATATATATATATATATATATATATATATGGATGGGTGGGCTGTGCACGAACATTTTGAAATTTCCGTGTGGCCTTGTGGTTCGTCTCGACGGTTCCTCTCAGACTGGAAGTAAACACCGTCTCGGCGCTCCCACGCCATCCTTCTCCGTAAGTGTGATCTATTTATTCTTATAAAACAACTTTATTGCTGCAATACGATAAATTTTCATCTATTCTGACATCAGTGTCTACACAAATTGCCATTCTTTGCTAAATATTTTCTAAAACTATTGTACTTTCATACAGACATGAACTTTGTGTTTGCTGAAAGACACTTGCCAACTTTAAGACCCATCTCTTTGTGCTAAACGCATAACAGAGGTGTTAGTATCTGGCATGGAGCCGTACATTCCTCATTCTTTTTCTCAACCTAAACCTTCTAAACCTTGGTTTAACTCAGCCTGTTCTCGTGCTATACATGAAAGAGAGGTTGCCTACAAAAGGTACTTGAGCCTTCCATCTCCTGAATCTCATGCACTTTATATCTCTGCCCGGAATCATGCCAAGTCTGTTCTTCAACTTGACAAACACTCTTTCGTAAATAGGAAATGTCAAAATCTTTCAAACTCAAACTCTCCTCCTGACTTCTGGCATGTAGCCAAAAACATCTCAAATAACTTCACTTCTTTATCTTTCCCTCCTTTATTTCAACCTGATGGCACCACTGCCATCTCTTCTGTCTCTAAAGCTGAACTCTTTTCTCAAACCTTTGCTCACAACTCCACCTTGGACGATTCTGGGCTTGTCCCTCCCTCTCCTCCTCCCTCTGACTATTTCATGTCTACAATCAAAATTCTTCGTAATGATGTTTTCCATGCCCTTGCTGGCCTAAACCCTCGGAAGGCTTATGGACCTGATGGGATCCCTCCTATTGTTCTCAAAAACTGTGCTTCTGTGCTTGCACCTTGCCTGGCCAAACTTTTCCAACTTTGTCTATCGACTTCTACCTTTCCTTCCTGCTGGAAGTTCGCCTAGATTCAGCCTGTTCCTAAAAAGGGTGACCGTATTAACCCCTCTAACTACCGTCCTATAGCTTTAATCTCCTGCTTGTCTAAAGTTTTTGAATCTATCCTGAATAGGAAGATTTTCAAACATCTGTCACTTCACATAAGATTATCTGATCGCCAGTATGGCTTCCGTCAAGGTCGCTCTACTGGTGATCTTCTGGCTTTCCTTACTGAGTCTTGGTCATCCTCTTTAGAGATTTCGGTGAAACTTTTGCTGTTGCGTTAGACATATCAAAAGCTTTTGATAGAGTCTGGCACAAAGCTTTGATTTCAAAACTGCCCTCTTATGGCTTCTATCCTTCTCTCTGCAACTTTATCTCATGTTTCCTTTCCGACCGCTCTATTGCTGCTGTGGTAGACGGCTACTGTTCTTCTCCTAAACCTATTAATAGTGGTGTTCCTCAGGGTTCTGTCCTGTCACCCACTCTCTTTCTATTATTCATTAATGACCTTCTTAACCAAACTTCTTGCCCCACTCCTACGCTGATGATATCACCCTACATCTTTCCACGTTCTTTTAGAGACGTCCAACCCTTCAGGAAATTAACAGATCACGCGGGGACGCCACGGAACGCCTGACTTCCGATCTTTCTAAAATTTCCGATTGGGGCAGAGAAAATCTAGTAGTTTTCAATGTCTCAAAAACTCAATTCCTCCATCTATCAACTCGACACAACCTTCCAGACAACTATCCCCTCTTCTTCAATGACACTCAACTGTCTCCCTCTTCCACAATGAATATCCTCGGTCTATCCTTTGCTCATAATCTTAACTGGAAACTTCTCATCTCATCTCTTGCTAAAACAGCTTCTGTGAAATTAGGTGTTCTGAGGCGTCTCCGCCAGTTTTTCTCGCCCCTCCAACTTCTTACTCTGTATAAGGGCCTTATCCGTCCCTGTATGGAGTACTCTTCGCATGTTTTGGGGGGTTCCAGTCACACAGCTTTGCTTGATAGGGTGGAATCGAAAGCTCTTCGTCTCATCAACTCCCCTCCTCTGACTAACTGACTTCAGTCTCTTTCTCACCGCCGAAATGTTGCATCCCTTTCTATATTTTATCGCTATTTTCATGGTAACTGTTCTACTGATCTTGCTAACTGCATGCCTTCCCTCCTCCTGCGGCCACGCTGCACAAGGCTTTCTTCTTCCTCTCATCCCTATTCTGTCCAACTCACTAATGCAAGAGTTAACCAGTACGCTCAATCATTTATCCCTTTCACTGGTAAACTCTGGAACTCCCTCCCTGCATCTGTATTTCCGAATTCCTACAACTTGTCTTCTTTTAAGAGGGAGGTATCGAGGCATTTGCTCCCCTAATTCTGGCTGACGGTTTTGGCACTTTTTGGACTCTTTGGAGAGCTAGCGCTCAAGTGGGCTTTTTTCTAACTTTCTTATTTTTGCCCTTGGCTGGCCCTCTTCCCTACGTAATAAAAAAAAAAAAAGTGAGTCATGCAAGAGGACAATATTTAGTGCAAGGTCTCGTAGTACTGAAGACTGTCGTAAGTAATTAAGGTCAATACAAAGTTCCTTAGTTGATGAAAAATGGAGGAAATTTTCATTCCATCCAAATATGTCAAATAGAAAAAGTTTGTGAAATAAGCATATCAAAGGCGAATCAAATGCTTATGAAGGGAATGAAAGGGAATGTGAAAAGTGAATTGTGGCAGGATGAGAGGTAAGGTGGGATGAAGAAATAATGTTTGGATCAGGAAAGGCAAAATGCAAAGCGAGACATGGAGGAATTACGCATTTGTGATTGGAGAAAAGGTTGAAATGGGAAGACACAGCAGGAGGAGGGAGGAAAGACAGAAAGATGAAAAGAGGCGGTGAAGGAAGAGAAGGAAGAAAAATTGAAATGAGGAGGAAGAGGAATACAAAGGAATACAAAGGAAAACCCAACCGCAACAGACCTCTTGGTCCTTTCGAGGCTGTTTGGTAACTACTTCTAACTGGCTACAGATAAGAGAGACAGGACAGTACAGGAGAAGGCTCCTCCCCACTCACGACTCCCTCCAGCTTTCGCTGGCATGGAAAATAGTTTGGAAAAGTACCATGCAGTATGGAAAAACTGACATGGAATTTTCACAGGAAAGGATGAAAGGAGATTCTATTATTCACCCTACGGTGAACTCTACATATCTATCTATAAGAAAGTTACACACAATAATTGTCATACTAATATAATGTTTAATTATTCGGGCAAGAAGAGAGCTTGTTGGGGGTTATTCTTTAAATATTTATCAATTTTGTTTTTGAATGATGCAATGGAAGTACTGTTCACTATTTCTGAATGTTAACAATTCTATTAAAGAAAAGTGCTTTGCCTCGTGAGTTTTGAAGCGTTTTGGTGTAATTTTAAATCCATTATTCCTTGTCATATTTATTTACATCAAGGTTATTATATCCCTGAAAATTTCTGAAAACTTCGATTAGGTCTCCTCTTATCCTGCGCTTTGATAAGCTGAATAGATTTAATGTTTCCAGTCGTTCCTCATACGGCTTGTTTCTCAATCTTGGAATTATTTTGGTCACACTACGCTGGATCTTTTCCAGTTTATCAATGCCTTTTCTGTAATATGGTGACCAGAACTGCACACAGTATTCGAGCTGAGGACGCACCAATGAGTTATATAAAGTAAGGATAACTTTTTCTGATTTAAATTCAAAGGTTCTTCCAATGAACCCAACTAATTTATTTGCATTCTTCACTGTTTCTGTGCAGTGTTTACTCGGCTTGAAATCTTTAGATACCACAACACCAAGATCTTTTTCATTCTCAGCACTTACCAGAGGTACATTATTCATTACGTATTTTGCTTGTATATTGTTACTTCCAATGTATAGGACTTTACACTTTCTATATTGAATTTCATTTGCCATTTTTTTGCCCAGCGTGTCAGTTTATTTAAGTCACACTGTAGTTCTTGCCATTGTGACGCTGATGTCACTTTGCTCATTATTTTGGTGTCGTCCGCGAATTTCCTTATTTTACAATTGATTCCTTCATCAATATCATTAATATAAACAATGAAAAGAACTGGTCCTAATACAAAGCCTTGAGGAACACTTTTTACATTATGCCACTCTGATTCTTTTCTATTTATAACAACACGTTGTTTTCTGTCAGAGAGCCAGTCTTCCAGCCATTTCAAGATATTTTTGGCTATGCCGTGAGGTTTTACTTTGCTGATTAGTCTCTTGTGAGGAACAGTGTCGAAAGCTTTCTGTAAATCAAGATAAATAACATCCACTGCTTTTGTCTCATAATAGGAGTTAAAGACTTCATAAAAGAAGTCTAGTAAGTTTGTTAGGCAGGATCGCCTATTTCTGAAACCGTGTTGTGAATCTTTCATGATCTTATTTTCTTTTAAAAATTTGACAATTTTATCTCTGATTATCGTTTCCATCAGCTTGCATACTACTGAAGTAAGGCGGATTGTTCTGTAATTTGCTGGGAGTGATTTATTTCCTTTCTTGAAAATGGGCGTGACATTTGCTAGCTACCACTCCTGGGGGACTTTCCCTGCTTGTAAAGTTTTATTGAATATAATCGTGAGCGGTTTCACGAGCTCGTTTTTCGTTTCTTTGAGAAGCCTGGGTGATATCTTGTCTAGTCCAGGTGTTTTATTTACGTTCATGCTGTTCATGACTGTGAGGATTTCATTTTCTGTAACCATAAAGTCTGGCAGTGTTCGGCCTTATGCCTGAGGCCCTGGCATGGGCAGGCTGTTCTGGACATCTTCAGTCGTGAAGACTGTTGAGAAGAATCTATTTAGGATGTTTGCCATTTCAACTTCGTTATCTATTTGGTTTCCGTTTTCTGTTATCAGTGGACCAATTGTTGAGGCTAAGACTCTTTTGGATTTTACATAACTGAAATTCCTTTGGGTTCGTTTTACAGGAGTTTGCGATCTGAGCTTCTAGATTTTTTGCTGCTTTTTATCAGCTTTTTTTGCTTGTCTACGCAATCTGTCATGCTCTAATTTGTCATTATTATGTTGTGTTATTTTGTATTTGTTGTATGATTCTTTCTTTGCTAGAAGACAGCTTCTAATTTCATTATTCCACCATTTCGGTTTGGTGTTTAGTATTTTTCTTCTGTTTCTTAGTGGTATTCACATCTTAGCTGTATCATTTATCTTTTTAGCAAACACCTCCCATATCTTCTCTACATCTGGTGTTTCCAGCAGTATATTCCAGTTAATGGATGCAAGCTGCATACGGAGTTATGTGTACTTTGCACGCCGATAGTCTGGCACTTTTTCTTTACTTTCGTTCACTTTACCTTTGTCAAAATTTACGGTGAATTTTAAGGTGCGATGAAGGAGGAGTAGGAGGAGGAGGAGGAGGAGGAGTAAATTTAAAATGAAGAAAGAAGAATTGAGGAACATGACCGTGTAGTGAACCACACTACTACTGTTACTACTACTGTTACTACTACTACTGCTACTATTACTACTACCACTACTACTTCCACCACGCTAATCCGGCCCAGGTGTGGGCCTGAGAACAGCTGGGCTATAGGAGCGGCACGGCCCGGCGATTCCACGCACTACGCCGATCCCTTTCTAAGCCGGACCAGGTGCAGTGACCTGACCCCAGCTGGATGGTGTGAGGTCACGGGCCGGATGTTCAGCCGAGGACTCGCCAGTCAGCACCGAAACTCCAGGACATACGCACCGCTCGACTCATCTCCGCTCGCTTGTGTATACAATAATAAACAGCAGTAATGAACATCTCTGGTTTACCTCTCCATCCGTGTCTTGGCTAGTCAGAGAATACTACATTTGGTGACCCCGAGAGTGTAGCCTTGACGCGTGATGGAGCAGTGTAGTGCATTCAGTGACATATTGCGTGTGCCGCCCTTCATCTATGATGTCGAGGCCTGGTTCTTGCACCTCGAAGCTGTGTGGGCCGGCGCGGACCTCCCTGACCTCCAGCGATACCAGGCGTTTGTCCGGGCACTCCCCTCAGAAGTGGTCGCTCGTCTGTACAGTGTCCTCTCCAACCTGCCGGAAGCAGACAGGTATGGTGCCCTTAAGTCGGCCATCACGGGGGCTTTTGGGCGGTCCCGCGAAGCCTGTTTCGCCGCACTTAACTCAGCTTGGTATGACGGCGGCCGACCGTCGGCACTTTTGGCGAGGTTGTCCGCCCTGAACAGGGCGGCAGGGTTCCCGTGGTCGGAGGAGATGGTGCGCCACAAACTCTCCTCTCTCCTGCCGCAGCCTGTCCGTCTCCAGCTGGCGGCTGCCCCACAGGCCCTCTCCTTGGAGGAATTATCGGCCCTCGTGGACAGAGTGCACGAGGCCCACGTGGTGTCGCCCCCCAGCAGACCCCGGCCCCGGCCTGCCTGTGCGCCGTCAGTGCTGCTGCCCCGACGGACCCGCCAACCGCACCAGCGGAATCTCTCTCTCTCCACGTCCTCCAGCAACAGGCGGCGGTGACCTCGGGGGCCCGCCGTAACCCACCCCTGGCTGCAGTGCCCAGCTTCACTGAGACCCGCCTTGCTTCGGTGGAGGCCTCCCTGCGGCGCCTGGAAGCTCTACTCGTCCGCTCTCCTACCCAGATGGACGCTGGGGTCTGTTTCTATCACAGGCGTTTCGGGGAGGAGGCACGCAGCTGCCGACCGTCATGTGCTTGGCTCCGCCAGGGAAACGGGGCAGGCGGGGGCCGCTAACACTACTGCCCGCCCCCGCCTCTATTCCTCGTCTTTGCCCCGACCCGTTGCCCCGCCGTCCTATCTCCGCCTTGTCTCCGCCAGCTGTACAGCCTGCCCTGGGCCCCACGGAACCTGCACCGCCTCCGCCGCTGGCCCCGCAGTGTTCCATGGGCGGTCATGAGGCGCCCGCGTCCCCTGCACGGCCTACTGTCGCCCACACGTTGTCCCCGCCGGCGAAGCAGCGGTCTCGGGATGGCCGAACCCCGTCTTCTCCACCATCACGGCTGCAGCCTACTGGTGGCCGGGCTTCCGCGCCGCCCACCCATCTGCAAGTCTCAGCTGGGCGCGCCCCTTAGTAGCCTTCGGTCGGCGCCAGGCACCCCTACTGGCCGACCGCTCCTCCGCAGCCCGCGGAGGGCTTTGCCTCGGTCCCGCCGCCGGGGCCCCGTCAGCCCACTCCCAGCTCTTCTGACTCCTCTGCGCCGTCACCTCCGCCGCAGCAAGAGTGGTTTCCAGCCAGTGGTTTTGCCCGGGGCCCGTTTTCTGGTGGATTCCCGGCAGCGGACGCCCGCTTCTCTGGCGTGAGAACCGCACCCCGATCGCGACGTATGGGACCCAGACGCGGGCCCTCCTGCCCGGCAGCCGTTTCCGTGGGCATTTATGGTGGCGGACGTGGAGCAGGCAATTCTGGGGATGGATTTTCTCGCTGCTCACGACCTCCTGGTGGATCCACGCCGCAGATGCCTCCTACACCAGCCCTCGGCCACTATCATCCACGCGGAGCCCTGCGCGCAGCCGACGCCGTCCCTCACAACCCTCCGCCAAGCGACGCAGTTCGAGGCCCTCCTCCAGGAGTTTCCCCTCCTTACATCCCCACAGTCCGCCTCGCCTCGGGTCCAACACGGGGTACAGCACTCCATCGTGACAACTGGTCCCACGTGCTTCACTCGGCCCCGGCGGCTGACCCCAGAACGTCTTCACGCTGCGCGCAAAGAGTTTGACCTCATGCTGGAGGAAGGCATTGTGCGCCCATCTGATAGCAACTGGGCGTCGCCACTTCACATGGTGCCCAAGACCTAGGATGGAGAATAGCGGGCTAGTCTCCTTCAGGACCACGGCCTCAAACTACACCCTCAGAAGTGCGTGTTGGGCGTCCCGTCCGTGGACTTTCTGGGCCACAAGGTGAGTGCGGAGGGTCTGGAGCCCCTCCCCCAGAACGTGGCAGCCATTGAGGATTTCCCGCGCCCCACGACCGTCAGGAAACTCAGGGAATTCCTGGGGATGATTAACTACTACCACCGGTTCATCCCCCAGGCCGCCGCTCTTCTGGCTCCTCTCAACGACCTCCTGAAGGGCGTTAAGAAGAACTCACCTAAGCCCCTGGACTGTGGGCAAGAGGCAGAGCGCGCTTTTCAAGCCATCAAGCGCCGGCTCGTCTCCCTGACCCGCCTCGCCTACCCAGTCCCCCACGCCCCAACGATGCTCTCCACGGACGCGTCGGCGGAAGCTGTGGGCGCGGTGCTACAGCAGGAAGTCGCCGGAGAGCTCAGGCCGGTTGCCTTCTTTAGCAAGCGGTTGGAACCGGCTCAGCGCTCCTACAGCGCCTTTGACAGGGAGCTCTTGGCAGTGTACGAGGCCGTGCGTCACTTTCGCCACTTCCTGGAGGGCCGTGAGTTCCACGTGCTCACAGACCACAAGCCATTAACTCACGCCATGGCCTAGACGGGCGACAACTTCACCCCCGAGTGTGTAGGCAGCTCGCCTTCATCTCTGAGTTCACCACGGACCTCAGGCACATTCTGGGGGAGGAAAACACAATGGCTGATGCTCTCTCCCGTGGCGACGCTCCCTCCCGCACGGTTGCCGCCCTGTCTCGTCCTCCACTTTTGGACTACGAAGCGGTGGCGGCAGCGCAAGAGGACGACCCGGAGCTACAGGCACTGCTCGTTCAGCAACAGCTCCCCGACTCTCCAAGGCAACTCTGGTGCGATGTGTCGTGCGGGCAGGCACGCCCATATGTGCCGCGGCCGTTCCGCCAGCAGATCTTCCGCCACTACCACTCTCTCAGCCATCCTGGCATCTTGGGGACGCACCGCATCATCAGCAGGCGGGCAGTCTGGCCAGGAATGAGGAAGGAAGTTAAATAGTGGGTCCGTACCTGCATTCGTTGCCAGGCCGCCAAGACTCACCGCCACACCCGCACGCCACTGCAGACCATCCTCACACCCACGGAACGCTTCCACACAGTCCACATAGATCTGGTTGGCCCCCTTCTACCTTGCCGCGGCCACCGGTACCTCCTCACCTGTGTAGACCCGACCACACGCTGGGGTACCGCG
The DNA here is from genome assembly GCF_017591435.1 of Portunus trituberculatus. NCBI lineage: Eukaryota > Metazoa > Arthropoda > Malacostraca > Decapoda > Portunidae > Portunus > Portunus trituberculatus. The sequence goes on along the minus strand of NC_059302.1, from coordinate 13,595,314 downwards.
ATTCCGATGCCTGACAGCACGGCGGAGTGTACGGCCGCCCACTTCCTCTCGGGGTGGGTGTCAAACTTCGGGGCGCCGGTCACCATCATCACCGACCAGGGGGTGCAGTTTGAGTCTCACGCCTAGGGTGAGCTCATGGCCTTCCTCGGCACGTCGCGCCAACGCACCACAGCCAACAAGATGGTGGAGCGCTTTCACCGGCGTCTCGAGGAGGCGATTCGCGCCCTCCCCCATCCTGGTGGCTGGGTTGACGCCCTCCAGATCATCCTGCTGACCTGAAGGGCCACGGAGAAGGAGGACTTGCATCACACGCCGGCGAAGCTGGTCTACGGGGAGGACTTGAGGCTTCCTGGCCAATTCGCGGCACCTGGGCCGCCCGCGGGACACGTTCTGGCCTTCTTTCCGGTGTTGCGGCAGGCTATGGCGAACCTCCGGCCCACTCCTCGTCCACCGCCCCCTCCCGCCCCACCCACTTCCCGGCGGACCTCCGTGACGTGGCAGCTGTCTTCCTGAAGACTGGCGCTACCACAGGGCCTTTCCAGCCGCCGTATGGGGGCCCATATCGTGTGCTGCACAGGGGCAAAAAATACGTCACCCTCGAGATTAAGGGCCTTCCGTACGTCGCTTCGTGGGACCGGGTGAAGGCGGCTCACCTGTCTACTGCTCCGTCCACGGCGTCCCCCCTGCTCCCGTGGCGGAGCCCAGGGAGGTGGCACCGTGCTGCCTGCCGCCGCGGGGCGTCACCGCGGGGATCCCCTCCTCGTCAGGGCCGGCGTCCTCACCTCGCCCCCTGGCAGACCAGGAGCCACCGGCAAGCCCCCAACAACCACCACCCATCCCGCCTGTCTCCCAGCCCCCATCTCCTCCTCCTGTCACTTCTCCCGGCGTCATCACCCGCTTTGGCAGGTTAAGCCAACCCCCTAATTTTTTCCAGGCCTCTTAGAGGCTCCTTACTACTCCCCTTATGCCTCGTTTTTTTTTTCTCTTTCTTTGGGGAAGGGGGGGTACTGTAGTGAACCACACTACTACTGCTACTACTACTTCTACTACTACTACTACTACTACTACTACTACTACTACTACTACTACTACTACTACTACTACTACTACTACTACTACTACTACTATTCCTACTACCACTACTACTTCCACCACGCTAATCCGGCCCAGGTGTGGAACTACCTGAGAACAGCTGGGCTATAGGTGAGGCACGGCCCGGGGATTCCACGCACTACGCCGATCCCCTTCTAAGCCGGGCCAGGTGCAGTGACCTGACCCCAGCTGGATGGTGTGAGGTCACGGGCCGGATGTTCAGCCGAGGACTCGCCAGTCAGCACCAAAACTCCGGGACATACGCACCGCTCGACTCATCTCCGCTCGCTTGTGTATACAATAATAAACAGCAGTAATGAACATCTCTGGTTTACCTCTCCATCCGTGTCTTGGCTAGTCAGAGAATACTACAACCGGAAGAATACACACACACACACACACACACACGGCCCGGTAGCTCAGTGGTTAGAGCGCTGGCTTCACAAGCCAGAGAACGGGGGTTCGATTCCCCGGCCGGGTGGAGATATTTGGGTGTGTCTCCTTTCACGTGTAGCCCCTGTTCACCTAGCAGTGAGTAGGTACGGGATGTAAATCGAGGAGTTGTGACCTTGTTGTCCCGGTGTGTGTTGTGTGCCTGGTCTCAGGCCTATCCGAAGATCGGAAATAATGAGCTCTGAGCTCGTTCCGTAGGGTAACGTCTGGCTGTCTCGTCAGAGACTGCAGCAGATCAAACAGTGAATTACACACACACACGTGCGTGTAGTGTAGTGGTTAGCACGCTCGACACACACACCTAGCAGAAAATAGGTACGGGATATAACTCGAGGGGTTGTGGCCTCGCTTTCCCGGTGTGTGATGTGGTCTCAGTCCTACCCGAAGATCGGTCTATGAGCTCTGAGCTCGCTCCGTAATGGGGAAGACTGGCTGGGTGACCAGCAGACGACCGATGTGAATTACACACACACACACACACACAACGGGTCAGGAGAAGTGAAATGGTAGGCCCTCAGTCTCCAGGGAGGCTAAGACTTATTCACAACACAGGTTCTACACTCCCTGACTCTGTGTACTGGACGCTGCGATTCAGATAGACTGACTTGACTGACTTTTCAGATTTCTCACAGCAAGATGGTATCTGTTTTTCTTTGTATGTTACATTGTTTATTTCTTAATATCTATTTACAATTTTTTCTGAATATATCCTAACAATAACTCAAGACTTAACCCCAAATAACATATTTGGGGTTAAGTCTTGAGTTATTTTTTCTATGTAAATATCGTTAGTGGCAGTATATGTCCTCTGTGGCCAATACAGCGGTACTTTTTCCTCGTCTGGCATTTTGGAAGTGTGGCATCTCGGCGTTTCAGTTTGGTTGCTGCCACGCTCCTCCTATTCCTTCGCCTGCTTTCCGATCACATCCCGCCTCGCGTAACTTGATGTTTTTAACCCTGTAAGGAGACGAGCGCCTCCCTCTCGCCTTGGCTGCCGTAACTCGGGTAATGCGTCGCTTATAATAATTGCATGTGCGTGGGTGCGTGCGTGCGTGCCAGCGTGTATGAGAGAGAGAGGAAATTGGGAATTGATTGAGTTATGGCGCCGCAGGAACGAGGACATGCGGCGCCGTCCAGGGGTAGACTAGCTGTGTGTTGGATGGCTGAGGTGTGTGTGTGTGTGTGATTCACCTCGGTCGCCTACTGGTCACCCAGCCAGTCTTCCCCATTACGGAGCGAGCTCAGAGCTCATAGACCGATCTTCGGGTAGGGCTGAGACCACATAACACACTCCACACACCGGGAAAGTGAGGCCACAACCCCTCGAGTTACATCCCGTACCTATTTACTGCTAGGTGAACAGGGGCCACACATTAAGAGACTTGCTCATTTGTCTCGCCGCTTACCGGGATTCGAACCCGGCCCTCTCGATTGTGAGTCGAGCGTGTGTGTGTGTGTGTAATTCACCTCGGTCGTCTGCTGGTCACCCAGCCAGTCTTCCCCATTACGGAGCGAGCTCAGAGCAAATAGACCGATCTTCGGGTAGGACTGAGACCACATCACACACAACACACACCGGGAAAGCGAGGCCACAACCCCTCGAGTTATATCCCGTACCTATTTTCTGCTAGGTGTGTGTGTGTGTGTGTGTGTGTGTGTGTGTGTGTGTGTGTGTGTGTGTGTGTGTATATATATATATATATATATATATATATATATATATATATATATATATATATATATATATATATATATATATATATATATATATATATATATATATATATATATATATATATAGAGAGAGAGAGAGAGGTGGCTGCTCGAGCAGCCACCTCTCTCTGCCACCTTTGGCCCTGAGTCGCGTGGCGGGAGCAAATTAACATCACATATATATTTACATATTTATAAATCCCAAACATTGGCGAAGGAAACTGAAGGAAGGATATTTGCAAGATTATCTGTCCTTCTATCTATCTGTCTACCTACGTATATACCTACCGATCTACCTATATAGTAATAAATTAATCTTTCAATACACTTACTTATGTGTTCATAATGAAATCTATCTAAGTTACCTTTCCAAATGTATGTCTCTGCTGCACATAAGATGCCGTAAACATGAAAAAATCTACACTGTTCAAAATATGAACCAGTCCCTTTCCTTTATTACGAGCATTTTAGGATGCACATTTTGATGTACAGCCTTTTATCTTATTTCTTCTTATGTCAACAATAGAGAATGGCTGGTGTGAATGAGACGCTTAAGCAGTATGTTTCCTCGACCATTCTTTACTTCCTAACTTGGTTATTTCTTTTTGGGATTATTCTTGTTTTTCATTTCTTCTTTTTAGATGAGAAAGCATCGGTTAACATTTTCTGGCAAAATACATGCACACAGAAAACAAGATTATGATTGTTGTTGTTGTGGAATGTGTATAAAGGCGAAATACTGTCACTTGATAAACAAAATTAGAGAAGAATAAGTGAAAATGCTGCAGAAAAGAAAAAAATGTTTGTGATTCAAGAATGTAAAAAATAATGTCACTGGTTCATTGAAAAGAGAACTAGTAGCACTTCTGAAATGGTCCACACAATGCTGAGGAGTGTGGAGAATGAATCTGTACCTTTTCCTATGACTTGATATGTTGTGTTTGTATCCTCAGCATTATATCATTACAGGAGGAGTGGCGGCAAGGGAGCGAGTACCATTTCACTCATGTAGACGAAACGATGCAAGAACAATATTGATATTTTCTCCGTAGGAACAGAATATCTAGTGAATATTTCCTTAATTTGAAGATGTCGAACTAAAACCACGGAGCAGAGCAAGAGAATTTTCCTCTCTCTCTCTCTCTCTCTCTCTCTCTCTCTCTCTCTCTCTCTCTCTCTTGATGATTTTTATCTGACAATGTTTTTTTCATCGTGTGTGTGTGTGTGTGTGTGTGTGTGTGTGTGTGTGTGTGAGAGAGAGAGAGAGAGAGAGAGAGAGAGAGAGAGAGAGAGAGAGAGAGAGAGAGAGAGAGAGGGGGAATGACTTTCTACCAATCTCCCCGAATGCAATTTTAGACAACTTTAGAACTCGCTGCCAACCTATGACAAATTATTTCACATCTCTAGGTAGCTTTGAATATCATTTCTGTGTAATTTTACGGTCTGGCATCTTTAATGGGCTTTTCTTTCAATGACTCCCTTTTGAGATAAATAAAATAATCTACTGTCATGGAATAAAGGAAAACAATGGTACAATTATGATTCTTGTAGTAATATCTCTGCGTGGAAAACAAACTCATAACATAAAGTCACAAGTTAAACAGAAATGATGCACAACATTGATTCTTCAAGACATTTCAAGATCAACCACTCCACCCATCCGCCCCCACCCCCTCCCATCACTCGCAGTTCCACGCCAGGCCAAGACGCGCCCCCTCAACACCCCTTTATTCAGGCCAATAATTCCTGCTGAGAGTTGACCCCATATCTACAGCCTTCGCTTTGCTCCTTCACCAGTCTCACTCCTCACCACCCACAGTCACCACCAGTCACCACCACCATCATTATTTTACTACCACAAACTCAACACACCACGCACCATCACCACTACCATTTCATCTCACCCAATATTTACACCCTTCACTTCGCTCCTTCACCAGCCTCACGCCTCACTAACCCCAATCACTATCAGTCACCACCACCATCACTATTTTACTACTAAAAATTCAACACACCACCCACCATCACCACTACCATTTCATCTCACCCCATATCTATATCATGCACTTTGCTCCTTCACCAGCCTCACGCCTCACCACCAGTCAACACCACCACCACTATTGCAAACTCAACACACCACCCACCATCACCACTACCATTTCATGTCACCTCTTCCTGATATTCTCTACCATCCTCCTCTTTACTCCTATCACCTGCATATTACTCAACATATCTTCGCTCAGTTGCACCTCACGGCCGGCCGCTCCCAATATGGCCTTGCACGCACTGGCTGTGTCGCGCCACAAACCACCAGACCACTTACAGACACCCACCAAGCCGCATCCCTTTCCTCTGAGTGCACTTGACCACAGCACTCATTTCAAGCCTCGTTTCATTCTGCCTTTGATTGACTTTCCGAGAACATGACGCCTCCTGGAAACCCGCAGCCAATGACATCATGATACAGCGAGATAATATTTAATTGTAATGGTAGCAATAAGCGTCTACACACCTGGGGTAAATGGCGAAAGAACATTTAAACTCGAAAAGAGAATTGGTGCAAGGTAGATTGTCTTGGTTGAAGTAAAAACATGACACTAACAGATAAGAAGATAGATAGATAGATAGATAAATAGATAGATAGATAGATAGATAGAGAGAGAGAGAGAGAGAGAGAGAGAGAGAGAGTTCAAGCTTCTGGCAGTTCGACATCTAGGGAATGAAGTTTCTATGTGAAGTATATAAAGACAGACTATTAGAAGGTCTTACATCGAACATTCCAAATAAAATCGAGGTGACAGTGTTGCATCATTTCATTAAAATATACAAGGAAAAGAGAACAAATAAAAATACCTAAATGTACGAGAGAAATAGAAAAGAAAAGCAAAGAGAAAAAACAAAGAAAAATGCATCCCGTGTGTGTGTGTTTTTTTTTTATTATATTACGGCCTATAGCGCCTGTAGGCACACTTGAAGAGTATGTGGGATGCGCTGTTCAGCTTCTGCCCATTAGTGGCGCAGGCAATTTTATTTATAGTGGTACCCATATTAGGGCCCATATCACCACCCAAGCGCATCTTCGGTGTAATCACCTAGAACCTGGGTATCATGGTGACATGTAGGTAACTTTAAACCATTCGACAAGCATAGCCTCAAAGCGGTATGTGGTGGGATTCGAACCTACGCGTGGACGTCTGCCCGACCCCACGCTCACCACCTTATCCACTACGCCACCGCCTCCCTCTGTATGTGTGTGTGTGTGTGTGTGTTAATGTTCATGAATGAGAGAGAGAGAGAGAGAGAGAGAGAGAGAGAGAGAGAGAGAGAGAGAGAGAGAGAGAGAGTAGTCTGGTCACGTGAGAAAGAAGGGACTGTAATGGAGAAGTCTGGTATAAGGCGTGGTTGGGAGTTGGGGAGGTAAAACTGTGTACACTGTAGAGAAAGAGAGAGAGAGAGAGAGAGAGAGAGAGAGAGAGAGAGAGAGAGAGAGAGAGAGAGAGAGAGAGAGAGAGAGAGTGTGAGTGTGTGAGAGAGTGTGTGTGTGTGTGTGTGTGTGTGTGTGTGTGTGTGTGTGTGTGTGTGTGTGTGTGTGTGTGTGTGTGAGGGAAAAGACGCAGAGAATCAGGAAATACTAGAGGCACTTTGTCAGTAAAGATTCTGTTTTTTTCTTCACTGAGACTGGAGTTCACAGACGACGCAGCGTGTGCCAATAGACTTTCATTTCCTCCGTGCTTCACTTCATCCCGACCTCGACACTCGCTGCGTAAAGTCTTCATCGCAGTGGAAGTCGAGTGCACAAAGATTAAGGCACTTCAAAACGCTTTCCCTGATTCTGTACTTGTGAATAGAAGACATTTTATCATCAAACATCTTTTTTTTTTTTTGATGGACCATAGTCCTGTAAATGTATTAATAAAGCCGTGGTACAGTGGAACCATGCGTGCTTTGGGGTCCGAGTGTAGGTTGGGCTTCCTCACTCGCGGCAACGGTTTCCTAGCGGGTGGGCTTTGAGATAAGAGGTACCCCAAAAAGTATCCCTTTAACCCATAAATTCCTGTGAAAAGCCCACATGGTATAAATAGAAAAAAATGAGATGGTCATTTACAGCGTCTATTGGGAAAATTCCACCAACTTTTTGATCAAGCACAATGCACGCACACAACACACACACACACACACAAGGACTGTTGTCAAGGGCGGCTGTATCTTGAGGCGTGAGCTCACATGGAAACTATCTAATTACTATCACAAAATATACTTTATAAACATTTCACAAGGTTTCCCTGAAGAGAGAGAGAGAGAGAGAGAGAGAGAGAGAGAGAGAGAGAGAGAGAGAGAGAGAGAGAGAGAGAGAGAGAGAGAGAGAGAGATGGGAGGGACGATGTGATACCATACAGAAAAATTACCAGGCTTTTCTGTTTCTCTACCAATCTACAAAGACGTTATTTTCCGGTCTTTGATGTTATTATGATCCACACATTCTCTCTCTCTCTCTCTCAATGCATATAGTAACACTTGATCAACTCGGCTCCTTGACATATAGAGGGAGTCACACAGCCGCCCCGTCACAACCACGGCGACTGCAGAGGCGGCAGGAATCCTTGGGCCATCTAAGGACTTTCAGGAAAGATGTTGCCAGTGATCAGCTTTACCGTGACCTCGTCCCCTCAACCATCCGCCAGGAGAAGCCTGTAACGGCAGCGCCATAGGGAGGGAGCGCGTAAAGCGTAAGGCATTTAAAAAATGAATAAAATTGTTAAAAAACCGCCTATAAAACCAAGACAACCACCAAAAGAACAAAACAGAAAAAAGCAAAGTTAACAAACAAACTCCCCACCAAAAAAAAAAAAATAAAATAAAATAAAAAAACAAGCAAAAAACACATAAAAATATAAGAACACAAGAAAATAAAGGAAGCTGCATGAAGCCATCAAACCTACACGTGGCGGCTGTCTCTTTATGAAATACATACCCATCTATTTGAACCCATCGTTCCCATCCATATATCTGTCTAGTTTTCTTTTAAAGCTCCCTAATGACTTGCCACTAAAAACCTGTTTACTGAGTCTTTCCATTCATCAAATCACTTTATTTTGAAAAACCAATTCCTTCCCATCTCTTTCTTAAACCTAAATTTAAAAGCTTGAACTCATTATTTCATGCATTCTGGTTACCGATCTTAAGAATATTGCCTATTTCTCTTTTGTAATAACCACTACACTATTTAAAGACTTTTATCAGATCCCCTCTTAAATCTTTCTAAGAATGTAGTTTTAACAGATACAATCTCGCTTCGTAAGTAATATCTCTCATTCCCTGTATCTGAATAGCCATTATTCTGCATTGATTCTAATAGACCTTTATTCTCCTTATAATGCGGGGACCGGAACTGCACACCATAATCTAAATACGGTCTGACCAGCTCCAAATCTAACTTTAATATTTCTTAGAGACTTCTGATTCTGACACTCAAGAAAACTAATCGTAGTGCACTATTTGCCTTATTTCTTAGAAAGAGACCGGAGTTAACTATAACTCCTCAATCTTTTTGTATCCTGAACCTACAACAGCTTTGTGGTTTATTGTGCAATATTGTATGGGTTTCCTTTATCTACGTTAATTACTTTGCATTTATTAATAATAAACTGCCTTTGTCATGTGTCCATTCATTTATCCTATCTGAACCTGCCTACAAGACGATAACAACTAACCAAAAATATTTCCAATATCTTTGCTTTTTCATCTTTCCCTTCTTTATTTCAACCTGACGGAGTCACTGCCATCTCATCTCTCTCTAAAGCTAATTTCCTCGTTCTAATTTTTGCTAAAAAAGTACCTTGGATAATTCAGGGCTTGTTTCTCCACTCTCAGATCATTTCATGCCACCCATTGACATCCTCCTCAATGATATATTCTATGCCCTTGCTGGCCCAAACCCTCTAAACGCCTATGAACCTAATGGCGTCCCTTCCATTTTCTTCAAAACCATGCTTCTTCCACCTTGTCTGGTCAAACATTGACAGCTTTGTCTATTACGAAATAACATATACCAAATTCTAAATACTAAATAGCCACTTCTCCAATTTTTTTCACGTACTTTTTGAAGTATGGTTAGATTTGCTCCCATGTATTTTTTAAGTCTATTTCCCGTCTTGTTCTGCCGCGACATCATCTTTTTGTTAGCATAGAAATATTTTAGGAAGGATTCTGTAGAATACCAAGGGACATAGTCACGGGAAATTGGTTCTACGACGCCACCGGTTTGCTTGGATGATACTAGCGCGCGCCCACACACACACACGCACACACACACACACACACACACACACACACACACACACACACACACACACACACACACGGACTGTTGGCAAGGGCGGCTATATCTTTAGGCGTGAGTTCACATGAAAACAATCAAATTACTATCACAAAATATGTCATAAACATTCCACAAGGTTTCCCTCAAGTCAAGAAAGAGAGAGAGAGAGAGAGAGAGAGAGAGAGAGAGAGAGAGAGAGAGAGAGAGAGAGAGAGAGAGAGAGAGAGAGAGAGAGAGAGAGAGAGAGAGAGAGAGAGAGAGAGAGAGAGAGAGAGAGAGAGAGAGAGAGAGAGAGAGAGAGGTGGGGGGGCAATGTGATATACCCAACCAGGTTTCTCTGTCTCGCTATCAATCTACAAAGGTGTTATTTCGCAGTCTTTGATGTTATTATGATGCCCATATTTCTCTCTTTCTCTCTCTCTCTCTCTCTTTTTCTCTCCCCCTCAATGCATATAGTAACACTTGATCCACTCGTCTCCCTGACACCCGCCCCGTCACAACCACGGCCACTGCAGAGGCGGCAGGAATCCTTGCTGAAATCATATTGGAACGATGAGATTCGCGGTAAGTTTGTTTCCCTTAGTTCCCGGTGAAACATGCATTTATGGCTCAGTAATAGATAAGTGAGTCATGTGCAAGAAATAGGTTTTACTCTGTGCCATTTACATTTTCAGATTGCAGAGCTTCTTTTTGTGTGCTTGTTAATTCTGTCTCAAGATACATTAAGAAAAACTCCCATTTTTTATGTTTTTTTTTTTTTTTTTTAGATTTGTATTGTGACAGTCCACTTTCCGAAAACAATTTTAAAAAATGTATAAACAATTCAGAATTCGAACTCAAAAGATCAACGCTATTATATTTATACGTTATCAGTGGCTAGGAAGTTCTGTCATGATATTTCACTGACCATATGATATTTTGGCAACGAATAGTTCGGGGATGTTAAAAGTTTTGGCACATTTTTTTTAGGCATTTCTAAATCAGCCACACGCTTTACAAGCAACAACACGATGACGTGACCACTTCGTTGTCTCATAACTCCGCTACCATACGATGAGCATTCATTAATATTTCCCTAAGGGAATTTTTTTAGTTGAAATCCAAAGATTTGATCAAAATTCTATTTAGCATTAGCTCGATTTAATTTAGATTATGATGTGCCATTCTGGTACCAGTCCACATTACTGAAACAATACAGACCTGGTGGTGCCCATCCACATTACTGGAACAATATAGCTAGACCTGGTAGAGCTTTTTTTTTTTTTCTATTTGCTGGAGAGAAGCCAGCCAAGGGCAACAAAATATTAAAAAGAAATTCACGTGAGTGAATTTCCCTAAAAGAAAAATAAAGTGTTAGCCAAAATTAAGCAACAAATGTCCCTCTTATAAGAAGTCATGTCATAGGAAGATGGAAATACAGAAGTAAGGTAGGGAGTTCCAGCGTTTACCAGAGAAAGTTATGAATGATTGAGAGTACTGGTTAACTCTTGCGTTAGAGAGTTGGACAGAATAGAGGTGAGAGGAAGAAGAAAGCCTTGTGCAGCGAGGCCGCAGGAGGAGGAGAGGCATGCAATTAGCAAGATCAGTAGAGCAGTTAGCATGAAAATAGCGATAAAAGACAGAAAGAGATGTAACAATTCGGCAGTGAAAAAAAGGCTGAAGACAGTTAGTCAGAGGAGGGGAGTTGATGAGGCGAAAAGCCTTTTATTCCACCCTATCTAATAAAACTGTGTGACTGGAATCCCCCCAAATATGCGAAGAGTACTCCATACGGGAGCGGATAAAGCCTTTTTTAAAGAGTTAGCAGTTGGAGGGGCGAGAGAACTTGCGGAGAAGCTTCAGAACGTCCAACTTCATAGAAGCTGTTTTAGCGAGAGATGAGATGTGGAATTTCCAGTTTAAGATTATGAGTAAAGGATAGATCGAGGATATTCATTGTGGAAGAGGGAGACAGTTGAATGTCATTGAAGAAGAGGGGATAGTTGTATGGAAGGTTGTGTCGAGATGATCGATGGGGGAATTGAGTTTTTGAGGCATTGAAAACTACAAAATTTTCTCATCTACTACTACTACTAGCACTACTAAATCTATCATCAGCGCAGGAGTGGATAGGGCAAGAAATTTGGTTAACAAGATAATTAATGAATAGTAGAAAGAGAGTGGGTGACATGACAGAACTCTGAGGAACACCACTATTAGTAGATTCAGGAAAAGAACATTGGCCGTCTACCACGGATGAAATAGAACGGTCAAAGAGGATACTTGAGATAAAGTTGCAGAGAGAAGGATAGAAACCGTAAGAGGGTAGTTTTGAAATCAAAGCTTTGTGCCAGACTCTATCAAAAGCTTTTGATATGTCTAACGTGACAGCAAAAGTTTCACCGAAATCTCTAAAAGAGGATGACCAAGACTTGGTAAGGAAAGCCAGAAGATCACCAGTAGAGCAACCTTGACGGAAGCCATACCAGCGATCAGATAGAAGACTGTGAAGTGACAGATGTTTAAGAATCTTCCTATTGAGGACAGATTAAAAAACTATAGACAAACAAGAGATTAAAACTATAGGACGGTACTTTGAGGGATTAGAACGGTCACCCTTTTTAGGAACAGGCTGAATGTAGACAAACTTCCAGCAAAAAGGAAAGGTAGGAGTCGATAGACATAGCTGAAAGAGTTTGGCCAGGCAAGGTGAAAACACGGAAGCACAGTTTTTGAGAACAACAGGAGGGACCCCATCAGGTCCATAAGCATTCCGAGGGTTTAGGCCAGAGAGGACATGGAAAACATCATTACGAAGAATTTTGATTGAAGACATGAAAGAGTCAGAGGACAGGGAGGAACAGGCCCCGAATCATCCAAGGTGGAGTTTTTAGCAAAGGTTTGAGAGAAGAGTTCAGCTTTAGAGACAGAAGAGATGGCAGTGGTGCCATCAGGATGAACTAAAGGAGGGAAAGATGAAGAAATAAGCTTATTGGAGATGTTTGGCCAGATGCCAGAAGTCACGAGGGGAGTTTGAGTTTGAAAGATTTTGACATTTTCTATTTACGAAGGAGTGTTTGGCAAGTTGAAGAACAGACTTGGGATGATTCCAAGCAGAAATATTAAGTGCGTGAGTTTCAGGAGTTGGAAAGCTCAAGTACCTTTTGTGGGCAACCTCTGTATCGTGTATTGCACGACAACAGGCTAAATCAGCTTCTATGTTTACGGGTGGGGGTTCCACTCACACAGTTTTATTAGATAGGTGGAATCAAAAAGCCTCTTTTTACGTATGTGTGAGCACAAGAGTATCTCTTTCAGAAGAGGCAAACAGGTCTCAAAACCAGGCTTCTCTGTCATAAGAAATTTCAAAATTTTCTATAAAGCCAAGACATTATCTCAATTGAGAATTACTGAAACACTTTGCATTTATAAATATAAGCCTAATCTTAACAGTCAAGAAATATCCATCCTACTAACTGTAATTCCAGTCTCGTACCCACGTTACATACTTGTTCTTTTTCTTTTAGGCTGTTTGGTTTTATTCTACCTAAACTCATTTTTTACAGTTTTTATTAGTTTTTATAAAGAACTTTTTTTTCTTTGTAAGGATGATTAGGGAAATAAAATGACACTTATTATAATTGTGTGGATCAGGTAGGTGTGATAGATGACGGTGATAGAATTAGTGAATTCTATCTCTTGTCTCAGAGATCTTTGGAGGGTGAACACGTTCCCTTACTCACTCTCTGCACGAGCTTTCAGTGCCAGAAGATGGGGTTATATTTGTGCAAAACGTTACAAGAATTGAAATAGAAATGGTGATTTTACTACGGTTTTCTTTTCTCTCTCTCTCTCTCTCTCTCTCTCTCTCTCTCTCTCTCTCTCTCTCTCTCTCTCTCTCTCTCTCTCTCTCTCTCTCTCTCTCTCTATATATATATATATATATATATATATATATATATATATATATATATATATATATATACACACACACACACGCACACAAAATAATCACAGGTACAGTACAATTACATAAGAGATGCACATTCACCAAATTCATTAGTGGGGCATGACAAACAAGATGGATCCCTTCAACATTTAAAACACAATGAAATAAACTGATAATGCTGACCTGATTACCGCATATACTTACATGTATTGTACCACCCGAATAGCTCCAATACAGCCTCCACCATCATACATGCTACCCAATCCTACCTCCAAGGTAGCCGCAGGCTTTACTCCTACACATAGGTAGTGGACAACACGTATTCCATTCACCGGCCAAGCCATTCAGGAAGAGAGCGCCATGACACCTCAGCGTCTCCATACGAAAAAAGTAGTTCGCCATAAAACCCACGCCATAATCCACGTCTTGGATATCACCAATCATAAATTATAATATTACAATTTCATGATCAAATTTCATGTAATTATTTCATTATAACATCTGTAAAGAAAATGATTCTCCAAGCTTTTGAAATATTTTACATTCTACGTAAAAAACTTAGTTTTGTTATACTAAATTGTTAGATAAAAGATAATAATAGAGAGCACAACCTATAAAAGAAAATTAACATACGGGCTAATTATGTGGATGACGGATAGAGAACAATTTAAGTGTCTCAAACAAGGACTACCACCTTTAGGTTACGGTTTCCTGCAACTTCCATTATATCTTTATACTGCTATGTTCATACTTATGCAATAGCATGACCAACGCAGAGTGTGCAGCATGAGCGAGGATAAGAGTCACGTTTTCTTTACCACTGGAGGCTGGCGCTTCCACCATTATGGATTCTGTTCCCTTTAATTTGCACTCGCGAAACATATTTTCTTATGTCTTTAAAACATTCAAACATCTTTTTCTAATAACTACTTTTTTTATCCAAAGACGTGCATGGCCTATCTCAGCTTAAAAAAAAAAAACTCATGATAATCACAAGTGATCAGCAAGCTTATATGATTTTGTCTATGTGACATCATAATGACACCACTCTCTCTTCGTGCAGGTAGCCGTGTGTGTGGTCGCCGTCAGCATCTGTGCTCGCTAATCTTGAACAAAAATGTTCAATTCATTCTAGACGCGACCGATAACACGGCGGAGGCGGGGATCTCCTCTAAGAATAGCAGCACAAGGCTCAGCACCGCAGGTTCCTCAATCCCCAGAGGCAACCTGGGCCATTTAAGTACCTTCAAGGTAGATGTCACCAATGAGCAGTTCAGCCACGACCTCGCCTCCTCCACCAGTGGCCTGCCTGGAGAAGCATCTCTCACAGCCCCTAGCGGCAACTCACTCGGGCGGGAGCGCATAAAGCGTTGGGCAGTTAGAAAATTTAAAACTATAAGTAAATCCCCAAAAAAGAAAGCAAAAGAAACAGTAGTAAAAAAAAGTAGAAACAGAAATAAAGAAGTTACAAGAAGCCATCAAACCTACACTTGGCAGTCAATGCATAAAACACCTACCTATTAATAACTATCATCCTAATACAAATATCTTCTATTGATTTAGTACTAACAACCTGATTAGTGATTCCGTTTTATTCATCAACCATTCTATCTAAAAACCAATTTCTTCCCATCTCTTTCCTAAATCTAAAACTTTCAAACGTAAACTCGTTATTCTTCCTCTATCCTGGTTCCTGATTCTAAGAATTTTGCTTACGTCCCCGTTGTTATAACCCCTACACCGTTTAAAGACTTTCATCAGATCCACTCTTAAGTCTTTCTGATAAATGTAAATTTAAGTCATTCAGTCTCGTTTCTAAAAGAACACCCCTCATCCCCTATATCTTATTAATATCTTTCCTTTTTACTGACTCTAATAGACCTATTTCCTTTCTTATAATGAGAGAACCATAAATGTACAACATAATATAGATGAGTTCTGATCAGCACCAAAATATGAATCTATTATTACCTCGAAATTTCTGGTTGTAACATTCTAAAAAATGTATGCTAACACACTGTTAAACTTAAATCTGGTATCTATGCATTGTCTTCTTAGATGGAGATCAGAGCTACCTGTAACTCAATCTTCTTCGTAACCTAAACATACAACAGCTTCGAGGTTTATTGTGTACTACTGTGTGAGTTTCCTATATCTAAGTTAAGTACTTTGATTTGTTATCATTAAACTGGATTTGCCATCTGTCTCTCCATTCATTAATCCCATCCAAATCTGTACGCAAGGTGACGGTATCAAAATATGACATAATTAATCTACCTATCTTCGCGTTATTCTCAATTTTACTAATGTCACTCCTAATATTACTAAGTTGTTAATATATATATATATATATATATATATATATATATATATATATATATATATATATATATATATATATATATATAAACCAAGATGCAGTAACTTTGTATAATGAACTGGTAGAAGCGACATCCTTATAAGCTGTATATTGCTGCAGAGACAAAATTTATACACCAAATCACTGTCCACTTCTTTACCTGCAAATCGTTTTTCTTTATTTTTCACGTACTTTTCTATATATGGTTAAGTTTCCTCCGATGTTTTTAAAGTCAAGTTCCCGTTTTGTTCCGTTTTGATATCCTCCTTTGTTAGCACAAAAGTATTTTGAGAAAGTGTATGCAGAAACCCAAGGCATGCCCTAGGAACTTAGTGCTACAACGCCACTGGTTTGCTTTGATAACACACACACACACACACACACACACACACACACACACACACACACAACTGGTGGTGCAATGGTAGCACGGTCGACTCACAATCGAGAGAGCCCGAGTTCGATTCCCGGGACAGGTCAGAGATAATTTGGGCAAGACTTCTATTCGAAGTGTGTGGCCTCTGTTCACCTAGCAGTGATTAGGTACCTGGTGTAACACGGAAGTTGTGACCCGCTGCTGGGTAGGAGAAACAAACTCTGAACAAAAAACAAAATGCATTGGGGTGGCATCACCCCGGGGCCTAGGCCGCTAGGCTTATCTGGCGTTATAAATAGCTGCCGCGCACCAGATGGAAGGTGCCAACAGGGGGGATGTGTAGACTTAAGAAGTATGATTTAGTATATAAGAATATCTACATGTATAAGTTGATCCAATATGTAGGATGTTCAGCTCTGTACTAACTGCCATTCGAATAAACCGGAATATTATTATTATTATTATTATTATTATTATTATTATTATTATTATTATTACACACACACACACACACACACACACACACACACACACACACACACACACACACACACACACACACACACACACACACACACACACACACACACACACACACACCCCTGTTCACCTAGCAGTGAGTAGGTACGGGATATAAATCGAGGAGTTGTGACCTTGTTGTTCCGGTGTGTGGTGTGTGCCTGGTCTCAGGCCTATCCGAAGATCGGAAATAATGAGCTCTGAGCTCGTTCCGTAGGGTAACGTCTGGCTGTCTCGTCAGAGACTGCAGCAGATCAAACAGTGAAACACACACGCACACACACACACACACACACACACACACACACACACACATACACACACACGCACACACACACGAACATAAAAGACATCAGACTAAACAAGAAAAAAAAAGAACAGAGAATAGACGAGGCAAGATTATCGTGTGACAATATGATATATGGAAGAAAAACAACAACAAAGGTAGGTAAAAATATCTCTGAGCTGGCGGCACACACACACACACACACACACACACACACACACACACACACACACACACACACACACACACACCACAGGAAACTCATCGCCACAAAGTTTATGCGGTGAAGAAAACAGTGAACAAAAAAGGGAAATGCAACGCGAGGATCTACAAACTCTAAGATTCAACTTGTCGTTTTAGTTCTAGATTTGAAAACTTTAAGAGCAAAGTTTCTCCCTCCCGTTAAGAAAGACAGGGCGAGAGCAGACCATCACAGACTATGTAATATTAAGAGTGGTAGGCGGCTGCTCCCTCTCCTACTCCTATTCATCCCTTTTTTGTTTTTTCTCTCACTTTTCCATTGACGTCAACAAAAGCGGAGGTGTGTGTGTGTGTGTGTGTGTGTGTGTGTACTCTGGTCGAGTAGCATGTGTGTGTGGGTGGTGCGGGAGGCGGTGATGCGCAGAAGCCATGTGTGACGCTTAAAGGTCATATTTTGATGAAAAGCTCCCTGTCTATATATAGTTGCTCCTCCTACACGATAAGGTGCAATGCTCAATCACTTTTTTTTTTTTTTAATTAGCACGGGATTGTCCTTTTTGCTCTCACTATTACATGTTCGTCTGTATAGCTGTATGTGCTTGCCAGTTTGTATTTCTGTCTGTATGTATGTATGTTTGTCTGTCTGTCTCTTCTCTCTCTCTCTCTCTCTCTCTCTCTCTCTCTCTCTCTCTCTCTCTCTCTCTCTCTCTCTCTCTGCACGCGTGCACACACACACACAAACACACACACACACACACACACACACACACACACACACACACACACACACACACACACACACACATACACACACACACACACACACACACACACACACAAAAAAAAAACAGATAAATGAAAACAAAACAAAGTGCTTAAACTGCCAGCAACAGAAAGCAATAGATTCCCTCGACATAGCAAACAGAAACTGTGTGGTAATCTATCAGTGGTGGTTTCATTTGCTGTTCAGACCCTCCACAAATATGAAGGACAAAGAAGGTACAATTTCCCTTCCCCTTCCCTTATTCCCCTATCAAGTATTGTGGTCATAAGGACTTCGTTCCAGTGGCCTGCATGTTATCCGGCTGGCCTGTCCTTGGCTCAGATTCCACCTTGCTGTCCCATTTCACCAATGGTAATTACATCTTCACGCGTCCCTGAAAACAAATTATGTGCTACAAGGGATCACGAATTCGAACTTAAAAATTTAGATTACTTAGGACGAATTGAATGCTTAGCAGTCGATGGCTGGGAGTAATGAGTGTTGATCTTTTTTATTTTTGTTCTTGTAGTGAAATATTACAAGGAATAAAATGCATAATTATTGAAATAAAATATATTACTACTACTACTACTACTACTACTACTACTGCTAGGTACTACATCTACTACTACTACTACTGTTGCTGCTGCTGCTATTGTTGCTGCTGCTGCTGCTGCTGCTGCTGTTGTTGTTCCTGCTGCTACCAGTGCTGCTGCTGCTGCTCTTACTGTTCCTGCTACTGCCAGTACTATTGTATGCTGCTATTGCTGCTGCTGCTGCTACTACAACTACTACTACTACTAATGCTGCTGCTGCTGCTGCTGTTGCTATAACTACTACTACTGCTACTACTACTACTATTACTACTGCTACTAGTATTACTACTACTACTACTACTACTACTACTACTACTACTACTACTACTACTACTACTACTACTACTACTGGTGCTGCTGCTACTACTACTACTACTACTACTACTACTACTACTACTACTACTACTAATAATAATAATAATACGCAATTATTTTGGAGAAATTCTTTATTTGAGAGAGAGAGAGAGAGAGAGAGAGAGAGAGAGAGAGAGAGAGAGAGAGAGAGAGAGAGAGAGAGAGAGAGAGAGAGAGAGAGAGAGAGAGAGAGACTATTATAATCATACTCCATATGAATATTTCCATACACTGCCTCTCGTGCTTCTCAGGTTAAAAATATGGGAAGTCATTAAAATTTCAGACAAGCGTAAGGCACAGCGAGGAAATCTGTAGTGCGCGACGCTCCCTCAGCTACGTTTACAGTTTCTTTATGACTCAACCCTTACATTGTTACAATATTATGACACTTTTTTTCCTCATAAACTACTCTAAGGCATTTATTCTGCAGCCATTATCTTTTCTATATCTTATCTATTAGTTTTGGCTTCTATTTTTTTTACCTTTTCTCTCTCTTTTCCTTAATTCACGTCCACATTTCCTTTTTCACTTAATCCTTTAAAAAGAAAAACAAATCATGCTATTTACGTAATTCGTTCATTGCTACACTAACTGCTATGCTAACAGCGAAAATGTAAAGAAATGCTTGCGTGGGTACAGAAAGATAGAAGAGAAATTAAAGTGTTAATTCTGTCGTTTGTCAGCCAAAGAAATAGATACTGTTCTAAATAAATAGATGTCGTTTTGTCATATATTGTAACATCCTTTAAATGTTACAATATATGACAAAACAACTTGACCCAGAATATTTGCTTGGGTCTCACAAGAAGCCGAGATCAATATTATTTACTATCAATTATTAATTATGACTAAGAGCAACTAATTTGTCTTCACTGAAACTCGGCCAAGGCAAACTTTTAAAACACACACACACACACACACACACACACACACACACACGGCCCGGTAGCTCAGTGGTTAGAGCGCTGGCTTCACAAGCCAGAGGACCGGGGTTCGATTCCCCGGCCGGGTGGAGATATTTGGGTGTGTTTCCTTTCACGTGTAGTCCCTGTTCACCTAGCAGTGAGTAGGTACGGGATGTAAATCGAGGAGTTGTGACCTTGTTGTCCCGGTGTGTGGTGTGTGCCTGGTCTCAGGCCTATCCCAAGATCGGAAACAATGAGCTCTGAGCTCGTTCCGTAGGGTAACGTCTGGCTGTCTCGTCAGAGACTGCAGCAGATCAAACAGTGAATCACACACACACACACACACACACACTCTGTAGTAATTTAGACTCAATATATGGCATTTATTTGTATTAATTCACAAATTAATTAATCCATATCATAAAAACAAAAAAATCCACCCATCGGCTCTCTTTAACTTTTTCACCGCAAGAAAATGTGTATATATATATATATATATATATATATATATATATATATATATATATATATATATATATATATATATATATATATATATATATATATATATATATATATATATATATATATATATATATATATATATATATATATATATATATATATATATATATTTATATATATCAGACATCTATTTATTTAGAACAGTATCTATTTCTCTGGCTGATAAACGACAGAATTAACACTTTAATTTCTCTTTCATCTTTCTGTACTCACGCAAACATTCCTTTACAACATTTTCACTGTTAGCATAGCAGTTAGTGTAGCAGTGAACGAATTACGTAAATAGCCTGATTTGCTTTTTAGCGTTCTCAGCTGGGAATTAATCCAGTACGGAGTCAAGCGGCTGGCTCGTACGTCACAATCACGGGACAAGTCAAGCCATCCAGGGCGCCGCACCACCGCCTCCCCTGCGTGACTGCCTCGTTACAGCAGGCACGCGATAAATTTCTTACAAAAAAAATATCATCTTGAATGACCCTCGCTTGCGACCAAGGACAGTGCGATCTTACGTTTATCTATTGTTATTGTTGTGATTTTTTTTTCTTATTCTTATTCCTATCATTATTATTATTATTATCATTATTATCATTATTATTATTATCATTATTATTATTATTATTATTATTATTATTATTATTATTATTATCATTATCATCATTATTATTATAATTATTATTACTGCTACTGCTATTATTACTACTACTACTACTACTACTACTACTACTACTACTATAATCATTATTGTTATTATTATTATTATTATTATTATTGTTATTATTATTATTATCATTATTATAGCTATTATTATTACTATTATTATTATTATCATTATTACTATTATTATCATCGTTATTGTAATTTATTTACATTTTAAGGAATGGTCAGAAGTGTTGTTGCTGTTGTTCTTCCTGTTGTCGTTGTTTTTATCGTCATCCGTAGTCGGTATTACTATCGTCGTTTCTGTTAAGTCTTCTTATTGCAGAGTGAATTTTCATCAGAGTTATTCGAAGGGAAAGGTCTAGGCAAAATGAACTCCCTCATGCTTTGATGTGGACAGAATATATATGTGTGTATATATATATATATATATATATATATATATATATATATATATATATATATATATATATATATATATATATATAAACAATCTTCGACACTCTTGTTCAATGAATGACGCTGAACGCAAACATTTCATACATTTGTTCTGATCTGAGACGCATTGACGACACACACTTGGTACTGCGGGGAACATAACATGAGTGACGGTGACGCAGGAAGAGAGGAACATGATGTGGAGTTCAACAAAGCATTACTCTCAGTTTCCAGTATGCCTGGAAATATTCCGTGAATAGTTACACCGATCAGCGTTCAGTGGCAGTGTTACGGTGCTCACGAGTCCTTACCGGAAATTTTCATGTGAGGCTCTGTGTGGTGGAGTGTCGTATGTAATTACTATTCATTTCACCTGATATGAAATCAAGGTAGATACACGTAACGGAATGGACTGCTGAGAGATTTATAAATGGCGTGGTAAAACATAGATGATCTAGAATGCGTTGTTTAATTAAAGGATTCTCTCCGCTTTGAATTACTTTTACCATATGGAAATTATTTGCTTCTGTAGCCTTTCAGTTTTCTAGTTAATAAATCATTATGTATGAATACGTTCTTAAAGCTACACAATATTACATGTATGTAAAAGTAATAATAACAAAAATAAAGGATTTAATTAATCTTATCGCCTTTAAAGTTACATATATCAACAAGTATTATTATCACATTTTAGCTCTAAAGAGTACATCTAAATATAAATGGCTTAGTAATATCTGTACCATAATTGTATCTAACATCAATGTTTTTCTATGGCTATACATTATGTTACATTTTGTGACTACTGATGTAATGTATTATACAAAGTAAAAGTGACACTAACTTATGGTGTTTCTAAGCACTGCACACCATTCAATTCGTCTTGTCCGTTGTGTATGGAATGATACACAGGAACGCAAAAAGCTTTTACCGTATTATTTTTATTTCTTTTCGGCCACGGACCTGAAATGATTAAAAAGTTTGAAAAGTCTTAGGAAGTGGAATGTCTTCCCGGTCAGATATAACCAAATGTATCCTTGCGCTCACTGGCAACTGTTCGACCTACACGAAAGATCTTTTATTTTAGGCCTCTCTGAAGACCCTCAAGACAACAAGGCGGGTCAAGACAACACAGCGCATATCCTCTCGCTCCAGCAAGTAGGACAG
>NC_059302.1:13565166-13567666 GCF_017591435.1 Portunus trituberculatus | reverse complement strand
TAGCAAGAACACCCCTGGGTGAGGAGGTTATAGGAAAGTGAGGAAGAGAAAGACCAACGGATGAGATGAAAAGAGTGCATGAACGTTTCACTGCCATGTGCAACAATTCACAATACTAAAAGCAATGGATGAAATCTTTATAGCACATCTGCAGGAAAGAACATTATAAAGAGAAAGGAATTCCAACTTCTAGCCAGTACAATGTTTGGAGGTGGCTGTGGAACAAGAAAACGTTGTCTTACAATGGTCAGTGATTAAAGAAAGATGTACCAATTATCAGTGAGCGGGCTATAGCACACACGAGAAACAAAGAAATACGTGAAGGAATGACATAAGACAAAAACAACTACAAGAGCTTTACTAAAAAAGGGATCACCAGTAGGGATTTCAGAATAATAACTGCTTTGTAATTATACATGGCAACAAAGAAGTAACTTGTTTATCTACCTTTACCTTCATGTTCCTTTGTACTTGAAATCTCATTCTGAAGAAACTGGACTAACAAGAAATAACAAAACACGGATCTTTCCCTTAACAGTGGCTGGTGATGGCGGCACATTTGTCACCTGAATGATGAGGGGCCGCCGTGGTACAGTGGAACCATGCGTGCTTTGGAGTCCGAAGGGTCTCCAAGCGCACGGGTTCGAATCCTGTCCACTGTCCGAGTGTAGGTTGGGCTTCCTCACTCGGGGCAACGGTTTCCTAGCGGGTGGGCTTTGACATAGGAGGTACCCCAAAAAGTATCCCCTCTAGCTCATAAATTCCCGTGAAAAGCCCACATGATATAAATAAAAAAAAAAGAGAGAGAGAGAGACGGCAACCTGGACACACGTAAGCTGGAGTAGAAGTAAAGTATTTTTACACACACTTAGAAAACACAATGAAATGAAAGCAAATAGAAATGAAAGCACGACGTAATATAGAAAGTGAATTAAAATATTACAACTAGACAGCACAACATAGATAAATCAATAACAAGATAGCCAAAGATTTGCTGAAAATATAAATCAAGACAATCGAACAATATAAGTGACAGCAAGAATTGTAAAAAGGCTGAAAAAAAACAGTAGGTACAAACCACATTAGTTAGCGTTACCGCCAGTGGCAGCGTGAACTATGAACGAGAAGGGAAAGGTAACGAAGGGTATTTTTGATATGGAAAAAAAAAATCAAGCAAGCTGTAGAAATTGAAATAAGCCTAAAAAACTGCACAGAGTATACGCCATGCACAAAAAAACAAGTTACTTAGCACTAATTGCGTGTGACAGCGTGAAGGGTGGATGAGAGGAAGGCGAGTGAACTTTTGTCGAGGGAAAAAAAGAACGTTAAGCTAGTCCTGTCTAAGCAAACTACTAAGAGTGTATCACAAATAAACAAAATGAGGACACTACACAAACTTTGGCCCTTCACAGGCACTCACACACTAGATTACAGCAGCGTGAAACGTTCCTAGTGCGAAACTCCTGTGGATAATGCCATGATGTGGAGAGAGAGAGAGAGAGAGAGAGAGAGAGAGAGAGAGAGAGAGAGAGAGAGAGAGAGAGAATAACCACGAAGGAAAGGGAAAGGAAGAATGTCACAGTTAAGGATAAATATACACGCGCCGCGGCAGGAAGTTTTACGTGCGGGAAACGAGGAAACGCTGTGGAGACGGCGGCGGCGATGATGGTGGTTTTAGTGGCAGTATTCTTGGCTGTGGTGATACTTATGACAGTGGCGGTGGCGGTGGCGAAGGTGATGGTGGTGGTAGCGCTAGTGGTGAAAAATACGGTTTCCAACTGCTATTCCCTTGACGTGGTGTAGTGTTACTGAGTCCAAAGATTCCCTCTTCAGTATTTTTTCGTTCCAATTCTTTTCGTTGTGTCTTGGTCGAGTCGTAGTACCTCTGTGGGATAACAAACGGCGCGGAGGTGGCGCTGTGTTGTGGCCTCGGTGAAGGGGAGCCTCACCGCCGGGCTGCTTCATGTCGTGTCTTGAGATTAAGAAGAGTCAGGCTAGAGCAGGAACTGTTAGTGTCCATTTTAACACGTAGCAGTGACAGACACTAAGTTACTACAGTTAGGGAAATTTGTTGGCATGTTCTGCGTATTCCTGTTTTATGTGATCTTATTTCTCTATTTATTCTGTTATAAGATAAAGAAACAAACGCTGAAAGGTATAGAAAAGCTACAGAGTGGAAGAAAAAGAAAAAGAAAAGAAAAGGAGCAAAGCAGAGTATTTCCTGGCGTGTGAGGTCCCCGGAGTCTACTCCAGTGTTCCCACACATGGTGTACTCAAAGTCATCGCACCTTTGGGGACAACTTTCACAGCTCCCTTCCCAGCCTCCCTTCTCAGGCAGGGAGGGACTGGCCACCCTGGCGGCGGCCATGGAGGGAGGCGTGCCGTGGTGAGCATCAAGGCTGTCGACACGACTCTTACATAACCTAAATGAATGACTCAGTGAATTGATATCCTTGTCCTTCACTGAATACTGTCTAGTAAGAGACCAAGTTGTGAAACA
>NC_059302.1:13505166-13560166 GCF_017591435.1 Portunus trituberculatus | reverse complement strand
ATTTATTACGGTCGCGTGTACATATGTGTGTGTGTGTGTGTGTGTGTGTGTGTGTGTGTGTGTGTGTGTGTGTGTGTGTGTGTGTGTAATTCACCACGGTCGACTGCTGGTCACCCAGCCAGTCTTCTCCATTACGGAGCGAGCTCAGAGCTCCTAGACCGATCTTCGGGTATGACTGAGACCACAACACACACTCCACACACCGGGACAGCGAGGCCACAACCCCTCCAGTTACATCCCGTACCTATTTGCTGCTAGGTGAACAGGGGCTACACATAAGAGGCTTGCCTATTTGCCTCGCCGCTTTCCGGGACTCGAACCCAGACCCTCTCGGTTGCGAGCCGAGCGTGCTAACCACTACACTACGGGCGTGTGTGTGTGTGTTTTTTCCTCTTCAATTTTTTTCTTTTCTTCTCTCGTCTTTCTTTACCTTGATAGTTGTTTGATATTTCAAATGGAAATATTTTTTCCCATAAGAACTGTTAATTGTTTAGGTACGTATACTATGTCACGGTTTCTAATGACTATTCATTTACTGTTTTCACTTTGAAACACTTGTTATTCTTTCACAAAGGTTTCATTTCTTGATACGAGATTTGTTCAGGAAAATATTACAATTGACTTTCTACCGCGTTTATGTAATGAGTTGATTGATTTCTGAGAACGTGATATAACAGTAACGCGGTAAAATATTGGTGTGGATGGAAGGATAGGAAGATTCTTGATACAATGCCTGCGGTTGTTCAGTTTTGGTAAAGGGGAATCATATCTATTACACTGTAGTCCCTCTTGCTTCTACAGCGCTCCGAGAAGAAACAAATCAAATCATAAATAATCCATGGCTCTGGGTACCTGAAGAGATGAGGTGCCATTGACAACATATTATTGCTTAAAATTCTCATATAAATGCAACCAAACTTTTTATTATCATTGTTATATAATATTTTCTTATATGAATGGAAGGCTATTCTCTTGAACTTACCCAAAAGTCGATTTTCAATTATCATCACCTCACTTCACCTTATCTTTACACTTCAACTGTTAGCAGCGTTCTTCATTAAAAATTCTAATGAGAAAAATTTCTTAACTCTGATGAATTAATTAATGAAGCTGCTATGATGTAAGGTTTCTGTTGCCACTCCGTTCTATAACCTCTTCTTCCCTTCCTCTGTCTTGCTGTACTACACTTACAATAAAAATATCAAGCTTCTCTGTTCCAATATCCATGAAGGAAAATCATACAATGCCGTCATGAGTGTCTTATTCTCAGTAAAGTTTCAACACAATTAACCTTTCTCTGTGATTCTATTTTCTATTGTCGGCACAATCAATCCTTCTCTTAATCTTTCCTTAAATGTCGATATAATCAACGTTTCTGTTATGCTACTTTCCAATGTCAACACAATCAACAGTTATTCTATTTTCTAATGATATACTTCTATATTGAATTACTAAAACTTCGCAGGGATTAACTGAGTGTTTTGCTGCTTGTTTCTCTCCTTTCTTATGTCTTTGTATGAGCGATAACCATATCGTTAAAAATTTTGCCGTTTCATCTCAACTATGTAACACTGCAATAAAATCACTGAAAATTTCAAGAACATTTTCCTGATAATCAGAACTTATTGTAACTTTTCAGAGCGTCTTCATGGTTCTAGTAATGGTGAAACAAAGATTTTGTATCATCATTGAAAAAGAATACAACCATAAAAACACGACTGGTGAACAATGTGATTTTTTAAGATAGTTCAAAGGATGTTTAATTGATTCGTTTCGTGTCCCTTTGACTCTCTCTCTCTCTCTCTCTCTCTCTCTCTCTCTCTCTCTCATATTGCTGAACACATAAGAAAAATTTACCAGGGATATAAAAGAAATTGCGGTAAGCTTATGAAGGTGAAGGAAGCAGCGATGGATGCTTTAATCCTGAAAAAAAGAGAAAAGGTAGGCACCTCACTTAATCTCTTAGAAAAGGAAATCTATATTCGCTGTGGATAATGGCACACGACAGAAATAGCATCGCGTCAGCTTGAGTTATAAAGGAACTCACTCACTTGCTATTCTCCGCCTCTTATTGTGTTCGAGTGACTTAAGTTGTTTGATAGTGATCTTGTTTGGCCTTAGAATACATAACTGGTACCGTTTCGTATAAAAAAAAAAGTATCTTCAGACTAGGTTCATTGAGCGAAGGTCTCACACAAACCCATTAGAAATGACACAAGAAAAATTTGGAATACAGTCAATGAACTCTACAAAAATAAAAACAAACAGACATCACAACAATTATATCTAATGAAAATACAATTACATATACTAATTTGTTGACAGAAGCATTCAAGGATTTTTATATTAATATAGCACCCAAATTAAATAACCACCTGCCTTCTTCTACTGTTGATGCAATACATTATTTAAAGGGAAATTATCTAACCTCAATGGCAGTGCCTACAGTCCACCCCCAGGATGTTATTGAAATTATTGACTCACTAAAAAACAAAAAAGAGTAACATAAGAGAATTATCAACTAAAATTTTAAAATTAAACAAAAAAGTACTTTCAATTCCAATCTCAATTCTATTCAATCAATCAGTTTCAGAAAGCAATTTCCCTCAAACCTTAAAACATGCTACAGTTATGTTACAGTTATAAGAAAGGTTCAAAACACGATGTCAATAATTATAGACCCATATCACTGTTAAGCATATTCTCTAAAATTTTTGAAAAAAATTATGAAAACCTTCTTAATTGGATACTTATACAAGAAATCTATATTTACTCCAGAACAATTTGGTTTTCGCAAGGGACTAAATACATTCACAGCTTTACACACTTTTACGGAACAAATATACAAGACTTTAGATTCTCAAAATCCAATGTTAAGTATTTTCATAGATTTCACCAAGGCCTTCGATAAAGTTAATCATAATATTTTATTACAAAAGTTAAATCACTATGGAATAAGGGGGGTTGTTTACAATTGGTTTAAAGATTATTTAACAAATAGAACACAGTCTGTAAATCTCCAAAATTCAACATCCACTCCTCGAGTTATCCATCATGGAGTTCCACAAGGCAGTGTTCTGGGACCCATCCTTTTTCTTATTTACATTAATGACCTGCCAACAATATTTAGTAATGATGTCAAAACTCTATTATTTGCAGATGATTCCACACTATATATTACTGGTAATGAACCTAAAAATCTAATACACATTGCTAATAGAGAACTAAAATGTTTCATGAAATGGTGCATTAGTAATAGACTTACAGTCAATCTAAATAAAACCTACTATATGCTATTTACAAATAGAATTACAAATGCATTACCGCCCTTGTTACTACATGACCATACCATTAATAGAGTCAACCATCATACAATATTAGGAGTAACATTTGATGACAAACTCACTTTTAAAAATCATATCTCCAATTTAGTACTAAAAATATCCAGAATTGCTTCACTATTTTATCAAATAAGAGAACTTATGCCAATTAATGTACTTAGAATCATGTACAATGCACATATATTACCCCACTTACAATACTGTACCCCTATATGGTGTAACACCTACCCAACACATTTACTGCCACTAATCACAATACAAAAGAAAATAATTAGAATTGTAGCGGACACTGAATTTTTGCTCACACTAAACCCCTCTTTAAAGAACTACAATTGCTAAACTTATTTGATTTAAATAAACTTCAAATTGGAATTCATATGTATAAAACCACAAACAATCAACACATTCAAGTAGTACAACCTAACTACCCTACCCGTACTAGAACTAACCTAAGAATACCTATACATAACCTTACACTTTTTCAACACTCTCTAGCCTTTACAGGACCCAAAATTTGGAACTCTATACCTAGTCATATAAAAAACTTACCATCAATACATTCCTTTAAAAATAATCTTAAGAAATACTTGATATCTAACTATTAATGTATATGTAGTATATGTATATGAATGTACAGACTTGTGTTTGTGTATAAATGTATCAATTGTTGAAATATTATGTCAAATTGTTGACAAAATGTCCAAGGTGCCAAACTGACATGTAAAATAAATTTATGTGATGAGTATGCCAATTTCACATTGGCAGTTGGGATTTGGGTTTTTGGGATGAAAAATTTACATAATTCCTATATTATGTATATTTCCTCCGTTTCCTTCTTTTAAAAATTAACATAATCTGTAACTTTGCCTAAAAAGCTTCGGCTTTACATGGGCTGCCATTCATTCCTATATATTCATATGCTGTTTGAAATTGTAAAAGTTTGGCATAATAAAGTGTTCAAGTGTTCAAGTGTTCATTGGAGAAGCAAAGCTGATTTTTGAGCTGTAAGAAAGACAACCTAAAGCATATGGCCAACATTATTAGAGAAAGTAACAAAACTACAAGTATAAACCTCTATATGCTTTCTCTCTCTCTCTCTCTCTCTCTCTCTCTCTCTCTCTCTCTCTCTCTCTCTCTCTCTCTCTCTCTCATTTCAATTAGTTTCTTGTTTTGCCTTTTAAATGTTTAGCTCTCTGTGCTTCAGCGACATGGTGCTGTATGAAGCAAGCTGTTATGCAGGCCGAGGGTCACTGGCTCGCTGATTGCCAAGACTGTATACTGTGTTGAAATTCATGGTTCGTTTTATGAACAATTAGTGACATAAGTTATATAAGTTGGTTTGTAATTTGTTAATGTCATGAAACTTGAATATATTCACTGAAAATGCTGAATATATTCTTTCTATACTATCTCTGAGGGTGAGTCTGCACGTACAATATATAATGAAATGTTATATGTAATATACAACTGCGCTGCCAATGGTACAGAGAGAATCGCCAACACAGTCAGCGCCGTGCTGAAAGTTGTAGTGTCAGCAGCTCAGTTGTTCGTCTTTTCCTCCTATGCTCCAGCCTGCCTTGATTTTTTCTAACAGAAGTAAGGTAAACGTCATCCTTCACTTATGGCTTATTTGAAGGAGAGATATTTTCTTTCTTCATGCTGTGAGAGGTACGGCATAAAATTAATTTATAAATATGCAGGTCTCAGGTATTTTCGCCGCGTTCTCATCGCTGTTCGACGGTTGCTGAGTCTTGCAACACAAACCACGAGTGATCGAGGTCGGTGCTCCATTCTCTGTCCCTCTCAATGAGCTCACTCAATCTCCAAATTGGGTAATTGTGTCTTATCTTCCTGTAGTTTGCAGACCTGCTTGCTCCCACGGCTCGTCTCGGCGTTCCTCCAAATAATGCACGGAATTGTTCAAGTGTCGTGCTTTTGGTAGTCTTCTAAGTCTTTCACTAATTTTCAACTTGTCTGCATGCCTTCCTCTGTTTTGCCTTCATCGTAAAATTTAACGGGCTTCACACTCCTTTTCGGTGACTTGACTTGCTTACTTCTTGTAGCTTTATTAACATCAAACAATATCAAGAAAGGAAAACAGAATCAGTATTGTTGGGTATATCGAACACAAGTAAACAAGGCAAACAAGATACAAGTTATATTCTTTCCTTCCTCTGCAATACGTCAAGATAAGTCTTACAAATGGCTATCGTCTTACTTTATTAGCAATCTCCAGGTGAGCTTTCAGTCATATTAGTATTACTTAGCGGAAGATTAGACTTTGTGGACACTTGTCTTTCCTTCAGAGAGGGATTTCCACTATCATGATGAAACATGGTGCATACAAACGTTCGGAAAAAAAACAATAACAAATAGAGTAAACGAGGCTTTCTCTACTGATAAAAAAAAAAAAAAAAAAAAGGAAAAAAAAAAAAAAAAAATTATATATATATATATATATATATATATATATATATATATATATATATATATATATATATATATATATATATATATATATATATATATATATATATATATATATATATATATATATATATATATATATATATATATATATATATATATATATATATATATATATATATATATATATATATATATATATATATATATTCTTTTTTTTTCCTTTTTCTTTTCTTTTATCAGTAGAGAGATATATATATATATATATATATATATATATATATATATATATATATATATATATATATATATATATATATATATATATATATATATATATATATATATATATATATATATATATATATATATTAAACTTTCTCTAATGATAAAAGAAAAGCAAAAAATCTGATTAGCATTATCAAGACCAAAATTAAGTGACATTTGAGTTCAATGAAAGCAAACCATTGTAAAGACCTTGAGACACCATTACACACCACCTCGCTCTGACGGGCGCATTACAAAAGCGCGGATTCGAAAAGATTAACGAGTTCGAAAATCACCCTTAATGCAGTTACAAAAGCGCGCCAAGAATATTCCTATTACTCGCTATTTCAATAAGTTTCGTTTGGTGTGTCTTAATGATTCACAAAGTGTTCACTGTTGTTGTAGACAATTATATATCACCAAACTCAAGATATCCTCCAGTGCTTTGGGCTGAAATCCCCTCACATACCAGGCGTACAAACAATGCTGTGGAATCTTTCCATGCTCATTTTAATGAGCAATTTCATACTTCCCATCCATCTATATATGCATTCCTAGACGTTCTAGTGAAGCTCCAGAGTAATACCTACATAAAGATGAGGAGTATCAGGAAATCTGCAACAATGAAGAAACCTGAACAAAACAGGAACGAGTATGCTATTTCCCAGTACATCAAACATATTTCAGGAGCAACAGACAGACACAACTATATGAAGAGCTTGGCTAACAAATTCAGAGCAAACACAAAACTGTAATAATCGTGGTGTATGACGAATATTTTATTACCTAAACTGGTTTTATGGACACATTTTTTACATAACGAATATAGGATTATATAAAAATGTTTTTGAAAAAGGACTGCAAGGACAAGTCTGTACTGAGGTGAAAGAAGAATATACTTACGAGGATAAATAAGCCTATACTTACTTGAGAGAAAAAAAAAAAAAAAAAAAATATATATATATATATATATATATATATATATATATATATATATATATATATATATATATATATATATATATATATATATATATATATATATATATATATATATATATATATATATATATATATATATATATATATATATATATATATATATATATATATATATATATATATATATATATATATATATATATATATATATATATATAAGTCAAAGCGCATTTTATCACTCGCCTCTAAGTCCGATTGTTTATACGTTCATTAACGATCGCTCAACTCTTCTGTTAGCCAGATGATATATATATATATATATATATATATATATATATATATATATATATATATATATATATATATATATATATATATATATATATGATCTGGCTAACAGAAGAGTTGAGCGATCGTTAATGAACGTATAAACAATCGGACTTAGAGGCGAGTGATAAAATGCGCTTTTGACTTAATATTCTGTCGCACTTTTGATATGCTAATCCGCGCTTTCGTAAAACGCCGGCTCTGAGTGCCTAACCTCAGTGCCCTAAGGATACCAGCAGAGACACGGGGCGCTGAGAACATTCACAGGAACTACGAAGGAAGAGCTTTTGTTATGGTGTAGAAATGTTTACTAAGAATATCAGCGGAAGTGTCAAACGCTTGGGATTCTCATGCTGGCATGAAACAATATGAAGGAGCTCTTGTTACGGGGAAGAATATATTCTTTGTTTATTTTAATTTAATGCTGTTTTCCATTACATTATGCGTTTTTTTTTCGATATTTTTTAACATTTCTTATATTTTTATAAGTTTCCTACACCTTTCTCCTTCATCGTTACGTACAGAGACGCTTGACTGATCGTAACTTTCACGCATCTAGGATTATTATGGCCTCCTTACTACCATTCCGTTGCTTTATCATGTAAGAGAACTACACGTCCGAATGATGTTGAACCCTTTTAATACCCAGACGCATTTTATAATGAGTTTTGCATAAGATTTGACACTTTTATTTGCAGTAGGAAGAGTCTATGGACGTCAAGAGATTAATGGCCACAGTTTTCACCATTCTAATCCCCAACACAAGTTTCTGAAGCTGTATAAATATCTCCAAAATAGTAACCAGAATAAATAAGAAAACGCGGTATGGTACTGAAGGGGCTAACCAACGCTTCAGATAATGATGTTAGGCTAACTTTTCATATAAGTTGCTCTACATAGTCAGCTTGTATTTGTATTCCATTTGCTACATCTCACCTTTCCCGTTCGTCACACAAGCATATGTATCAATAATCAAACATAGCAGTGACTCACACGTAGATAGATAGATAGATAGATAGATAGATGGTAAGATAGAGAGACAGGCATGTGGATAGACAGATAGATAGACATACAGAGAGACAGATAGGTAGATAGATAGATAGATATATAGATAAGCAGACAGACATAGATAGACATACACAGACGGACGGACGGACATACATACAGACAAGCAGACAGACAGAAAGACAGACAGACAGACAGAAAAATAAATAGAAAGATAAAGGTGAATGAACAGAGACAGAGAGACAGATAGATACAGAGATAGACAAATATACTAAGACAGAAAGAAAAAAAGAAATGAGAAGCAACGAAAAGATAGATACTATAAACAAATAGAAGGATACCTAGTTGGATAGATAGCTAGATAGATGAATAGTTAGAAGGAGACAACACAAGGGTTCAGAACCAGCACCTTTATGCGGGACGGCGGCAACAAGTGCACCAACAGACACAAGAAAATCCGTCAACTTTAAGTGCACGTGACGAGGTTCGGCGAGGATGCACATCGAGGCGTGCACACACACACACACACACACACACACACACACACACACACACACACACACACACACACACACACACACTTATTGGAAAAAAATATAAGTAAAAGGACAGACTTAAAAAGAATCATTAGAAAAAAATAAAGTAAGGAACAAAGCTGGACGATTTAATGAACGCGTTTAGAACGAATAGAGAAAGAAATAGTTTATAATACAGTGAACAGATGTGGGAAAAGAATAAAGGAAACAAAGAAAATATGAAAACAATGAAACAAAGTATATCGTTTAAAAATTTGACCAAGTTGGACAATTTAAGGAACGCATTTAAGATGAGCAAGAATAAAAAAGTTGAAACGCACTGGGAGCTAGAAAAAAAGAAAACAATGTAGAGAAATGCAAGGATGACCTTCAGTTGCTTCAAGACTTCACGAATAGCAAAATAAAGAGAAGACATTATATCAATATGAATATGGAACGAATGAGACGAGACAGAGGGAGAGATATGTATGTCAGAAAGAGAGGGAGAAATACTGTTCGATCAAAGGGAATTGTTGAAATTTATGAGGGGAGAACAGAAAGCAATAGGACTTGATGGAGCTGCTCGGAAGACCTGGAGGCAATATGCAACCAGAAGATATTCCCAATGTTCGTAGAAAAGCGAGAATAGCCGAGGTAATATAATAAAGTTCACAGAGAAGTGAATATGGCAACCTTTAGCTAATTCTCACTCATCGATAAGAAATATAATAACATCACCGAAGTAAACAAAATTTCTGGAAGTAATTAAGTGAAAAAAGTTTATGGTAGAGCGGTGGACATTATTCAATAAGGCATGAGAGAGGGAAAAATATTGTTCCCATTAAAATTTGAGGAAATGGTTAATGACAGAAAGATATTTAGAAAATCCTTGGAGGGGTACATAGGAAGTCAGTTAAGTAAATAGAGAGCAGGACACTTAATAGGAAGACATAGAATGGTCTCACGTTCTTCAAGGGGAAATGTGAATGAGTTCCATAAAGGTAAGCATCACCGCATAAACGTGTTTTTATTCAGGAAATTGCATGCCAGATGGACTGAGTATTTCTATTGTAAGTTTGTAAGCAGGTACAGCAACACTTTGACAATCTATGCATCTGTAATTAATCACAGAAAGAAAATTTTGAAGAAAGAGAAAAAAAAAGTTTCGAGAAAAAATATCAATGGATACAAGGGGCCGCCGTGGTACAGTGGAACAATGCGTGCTTTGGGATCCGAGTGGTCTCCATGCGCACGGGTTCGAATCCAGTCCACGGTCCGAGTGTAGGTTGGGCTTCCTCACTCGGGGCAACGGTTTCCTAGCGGGTGGGCTTTGAGATAGGGGGTACCCAAAAAGTATCCCCTTTAGCCCATAAATTCCCGTGAAAAGCCCACATGGTATAAAAAAAAAAATGAGTGTGCACCTCTACTGATCTGTGAGAGTAAACTGCGAAGAGATAAAACTAACAAAACTTGTATTATCTTAGAGGTTGTAATTAGTGAGAAGAAATATCATTGCAATGAAGGAAGGTATTATTATGAATGCAACATGGGAAGGGAAGGTGTGAAAAACATGGGATGGAGAGGAGGGACGGGGAGGTGGGTGTGGGTGGAGAAAAGAAGGTAGGACTATGATTCACGTCAGAGGCAGCTTTAGCCAATGACATTTACATGAAAAAGGATGGCAGGAAAACTTCGGTATTATTTTACTCTTACACCAACAGCAACATGGCTTTTGTTACCATCTTATAGAGCTTTTTATTCTGAGTAATTTGAACCCTTACATATCCGTCGCAAATTGTCTATAACGTTGATATTATTTTTTTTATTTACCACTTTTAGGATGCCGAGCGACACCCACCTATGTGATGGACTGTAGGGCACTGAACAATGCCGTTAGGTGTGTTCGTTCGTGTGTGCGTATTGTCAAATTATTTGCGCACGTATGAAATGAAAGACGATGATTGGTTCTTTTGCTTGGGCAAACAGCCACTGACCAATAAAAATAATAAATAGTAAATCTAGCCAATCAGAGCGATTTGTGGGGAGAAGCAACTCTATTTGAATCAGTCTATGGAAGATGCCTGAGGCCCTGAACGGCCAGGATGTCGCCTCGATTATATCCATTGTAACGCTAGGTTTTACGAAGACAAATAAGGTAATGATATTAATTTCTTAGCGTTGGTAGTCACATTATTCTTGTTTGGTTTAGTAAGATCAGTTTAATTGTGTTAGATAAACATAATTTTGTTCTGAAGAGGTAGCCTATCAGTGGCGCGTGTCGCCTCAGCTAGGTTACGTTATCTTGGTTAGGTTAGGTTAGCTTAGGTTAGTTTAGTTTAGTTTAGATAAGCTAGGCAAAGCTATGTTAGAGTCAGCGTTAGATTAGTTTTGGTTAAAAAAAAAAGTTAAAATATGGTGACGTAGCCAGTGGTGGGCAGCGGTGGCGGCGATTCGTAAGGGAAGAAGGGTGATAATAAAAAAAAGAAAAGAAATAATAATAGTAATAATATAAAAACTGATTTGCAACGGAAATGAAGTGCAGATTCATTCAAAACAGATCAAAATCTACCAGAAAAAAAAATTCATCTGAAAATGATGGAAAAAATCGTAACAAAAAAAAAAAAAATGAAGATTACAAAGTGATAATATAGAATGAGCTGATGGAAATTAATATAATGACTGGGAGGAAGACGGAAAAGGAACAACAACATGAAGACGGCCTTTTTAACTACATGGACGAGAAAAGGATGAGGAATTCAGTCACTTACGTACCTCCATTTTATAAGCAGAGATACAACTGGGCAGGCTTTCTGGCCACCACTTCTGTAGAAATATAAATCAATAGGATAATTTAAAAATATAAATGAAAATATAAATAAATGAAGATAAATAAACAGAAATAAGAGAAGAGAGAGAGAGAGAGAGAGAGAGAGAGAGAGAGAGAGAGAGAGAGAGAGAGAGAGAGAGAGAGAGAGAGAGAGAGAGAGAGAGAGAGAGAGCAACGTTGGAGAGCAAATATGTTTAAGCCAACTTTCTAATTACTTGGGAGTATAAAACAAGCAGAGAAAGAAGCCTGGCAAGAAAGGAATGATGGAAGACCAAGAACACGTAAATACAAATAACATAAAGACGACGAGCAGCTTAACACACAAGCACGGACCGGAAATTAGGTAAGCAAGGATCGTCAATGGGTTTAAAACTGCATAAAAACACACATAGAGACAGGATAACCAGAACGCACTCAGTTTATACTACACACACACACACACACACACACACACACACACACACACACACACACACACGTTGATGTCACGTTGGGCTCACTTAATTAGCAGCACAGGTACCGATGTGTATTCTTCCTTATTTACACAACTTTCCCAATGTACACCTGCCTCTTTCACCGACTGGCTGATCTAGAGCACTGCAACATCGGGGTCACATCAGGGTCCTAAATTAACACCTCTCCTAACCTTAACACGCTGACGTCCCTCCTGGCAACCACTATCGCGTCCTCCACACACACACACACACACACACACACACACACACACACACACACACACACACACACACACACACACGGAGCTATTTCTTTCTGCCTTTTCACACTAGGGAGAAACAAAACAGGACGTGGACTAACAGGAGAAGTTAAAAGGGCGCCCCTGGAAAAGCAGATGCATTTGTAAGAAAGAAAATAAAAAACAGTATAAGAGAAGAGTAGAATAAGCACGAAATAAAAAGGAGTAAAAGTTCTTACTTAATTAACGGAGTACGTCAACGGCTTTTTTTTTTTTTTGTGGGTGGAGGATATTTCATGATTTTGCAATTGACATTGACATTTCTGGGAGGTGATCTATGTCGTCCCCTGGAAAAATGTTTAATTGGTTGTTTTCAAGGGAAGCTGGGATCACATCAGAAACGTCACTCTCCCCTCCTCCCTGCCGCTGCGTCGCCTGGTGCAGAGTGCTGGTGTACGTGGTGCTGGTGGTGTGTGGACTGGATCCAAGACAGATCAGGGCATTGCCTTCGTTTCTTTATTAACTGTGACGATTTCGGAGAAAATTAAAGCTGAATAAATATGAACAGTTTTTCTCTTTTCTTTTATCATCTTGGTATTTATAAATCTTCATAATAGAATATTGAAGAAAATAAACACAAATAATTTTTGTATTTCATTTATAACCTGCAGTTTTGTGATACAACATACAGACGAATAAATAAGGAGGAACAAAGTTTCTTTGCTTGTTTACTAATAGTGCATTTTTTAGGAGGAGAATATTAGTTGAATAGATGTCAGCTAATTTTCCTGTTTCGCTTATTACGTTACTACGATGTTTTGATATAAAAAGATTTTATATCAAACTTAGTGTCAATATTAAGATAGATAATAAACTTCAGCTAATTTATCAGCGTTTCCAAAATGGTGAGCCTAAGAAATACCCCTAAATCATTCATAAGAAATACAATTGGTGAGCAATTTTGGGGGCCTGGGGAAACATTCAATGATAATCTGAGTGACAACATTAACCTAAATGAACTTCAGCCAATTTCTCAACTTTCTCAAATGGCAAATTTTAGTAACAAAACCATGTATACTCTTAAACATTTTAGTGTTTCATGAGGAGTGTTTTCCAAAGCCTACAGAAATTAATATGTAATTTATGTGTGTTCTACAAAGATGATTATGTAGTTCCTCATGGGTGTTTTTCTTGTTAATGTTATACAATCCTCGTTCAACAGACAAAAAAAATCATTAAATAACTCCGATAACTTTTATTTCACCGTGTCGACACTCTATGAGACCAGATATTGAAATGGTGAAGAAAACGGACATATTCTCCAAACCGTCGTTAGAGTAACAGTTTTGACAGCGCTGGGTACGGGAGAGGAAGCGAAGACGGACGAAAGAGACACGCACCACTACTCTCCAAATCCTCATTTCCCAGAAGACTGACAAAAGGAGAGGAAGCAAGTGAAGACCCCGCTATCAATTAAGGCACTCTAAAGTAACATATTGTGCCTTGGAAGCTCCCCACAGCACAGGGCCGAGATGAAGGGCTCATTAACACGAAGGTACCGCCGCTGCAAATCCCGCCACGCACTCCCCGTACCTTCTGCTTTTCACGACAAAGGCAAGACGTAATTAGAATGTTTTCAAGCTTGCAGGGTATAATTTGCCTCCTTCCCGCCGTCCTGTGGAGAGAGAGAGAGAGAGAGAGAGAGAGAGAGAGAGAGAGAGAGAGAGAGAGAGAGAGAGAGAGAGAGAGAGAGATTAAATGGGTTTTGATGTAAATAATGAATAAATAGGTAAACACAAACCCACAATAAGGCAAGAAGGAGATATACTAAACAAATATACGATGAAAGAAATATATAAAGGAAAACAGACAAAAAAGTGAGAAAGAAAGTGACTGAGCGACTGGTTGGACAGGGCGACTAGACTGACAGAAAAATACACACACACACACACACACACACACACACACACAGGTAAGGAAACGTGGAGCTGGTATGAGTTCGTAAAAATGCAAGAGATGAAAAGTAATGAAGGATAAAACAGAATAACAATAAAGAAAAAAAGAAGGAAGGAAAGAGAAAGAAAGGAAGGGAGAAAAGAAAGCGGAATGGAATCAAGGCACGGGAAGATTGTTCGTGTCTTTTGAAAATTTGGCAGAAAATTGTCGGATTCATTACCAGTCGTGTGAACAACAGCCACTTTTTCTGTTTTATTTTTTTTCTTGTATTTTTTTCATTCCCATCGGCGCCTTTTATCCACCGTGAGCGAGAGGAGAGGGAGAGACGGATAAAACACAATAGTAAATATGGAAAATTAAGAAATCTGGGAAAATGACAGAAATTGCAAGTAAGCCATCACCCACGAATTTGTCTCATCTTCTATCAAAACTCCCTAATGACTTAGCACTAACAATCTGAAGACAGAGTACATTCCATTCATATTCTACTTTATCTAAGATTCAATTCCTTCTATCTCTTTCTTAAATCTAACTTTCTTTAATTTTCAACACAATATTACTCTCCCTGATAATTAAGCTTTCGTCACCCTTGTCATATCCCTTGTACAATTTAAACCCCTCAGTCAGGTCCCCTCTTAACCTACAACTCTCTAAGGAATGTAAATATAAAAGCTTTAGTCGCGTTTCATACGGAACACCCCTCATATCCTGTAGCCTTTTAGTCATTCTCCTTTGTGCTGATTCTAACAGACTTATATTCTTTTCGTAATAAGGCGACCAGAACTGCAAGGAATAATCTGGACGAGAGCTGGCCGGCGCCAAATATGACTTTAATCAATAATGTTTGGGAGATTTCTAGTTTTGACACTAGTAAAATTCATTCTTAATACCCGATTTGTTTTATTTGTGGCCTCTATGCATTGTTCTCATAGATGGAATCTCTCTCTCTCTCTCTCTCTCTCTCTCTCTCTCTCTCTCTCTCTCTCTCTCTCTCTCTCTCTCTCTCTCTCTCTCGTGACCAGTGCACGTGACCTTTGTTGCTACATGACGCTCGCTACCGTCATTTTACATTGCAGCTCCCCTGGTGCCCGAGGCCAACACTCTTCATCAAGCGGAGTGTTGTTCCAGTTTATCCTCCTGGCTGATACTATTACCACTACACGTACACACCTCCTGCTACATACATCGGAGGGACACTTGCCACGCGCCAGAGAGAGAGAGAGAGAGAGAGAGAGAGAGAGAGAGAGAGAGAGAGAGAGAGAGAGAGAGAGAGAGAGAGAGAGAGAGAGAGAGAGAGAGAGAGAGAGAGAGAGAGAGAGAGAGAGAGAGAGAGAGAGAGAGAGAGAGAGAGAGAGAGAGAGAGAGAGAGAGAGAGAGAGAGAGAGAGAGAGAGAGAGAGAGAGAGAGAGAGAGAGAATGTTACCTGACTTCCCATTGTGTCACCTGTCTAGCTCTCGTGTTTATCAGTACAACCCACAGACTTCGACGAAGCTTCCAAGCCCTTCAGACGCACCAGACTCTCCAACAGGACATACTCACGCAGTGTCTGCTGGGAATACATAGCCACAATGAAGTAAGGTGAGTGGTTATCGGGACACACTGATGTTTCTAATACGTAAGTGATAAACAACTAATTCTCCCCTTTCTCACACACGTTCCTATTTACCTGCCTAGCACTTGTAGTACTTTTAGCGTTTATTATGCCTATTCCAGCAAACCCTTTTTTTTTTCTTCATATCCGTCTTTTTTTCACTGCTTTACATTTTCAGAATATTTTTTTACGAAAGGAAATTGAAGCTTTTCAATTTAGTTTCCTATAGAGGCATATATTAAGAAAAGATCCCACAGTGGTCTTTAACTAGTGTCAGTAATAGGGATAGGTTAAAAAGTACAGATTCAAGCTTAATTAAATCAGATTTTATAAAGAGATTGTATGAAACTAGTTATCATACAGAGTGGTTGATGAATTGAATAAAATCAGCAATCATCTTGTTGATGCAGCCATTAGTTACAAGGTGATATATATTAAAGACAGGTATGATAGGCGGATATAGGTAGATGCTTTTCATACAAGATCTGCCACGTATAGACCTAATGGATTCTTGCTGCCCATCCTGTTCAAGTGTTCGCTTGTGCTTATGAACATGCAAATGCAGACAAGCTGAGCAAGAACGGTGTTACGAGAACGGACAGAATAAGATGAAATGAGAAAATAAGGACTTAATGGGCCCTGTGTCGGCACATCAACCTCAGTCAGCATCCAGAACAAATCAGATTAGGGTCCGCTCCGCCTCGCAGCCCCGACCGCCGCGAGCCTCACACCAGCCCAGCCTGCAACACCGCCTGCCCCACCGCGTAAATTGGCGCGTGCTCAGCTCTCATCTTATTCAATTTCCCTCGCTTAACTAACAAGGGATGATATATTCAAAGCCTTTTATAACACGAGCAAAGGTTCTGTGTGGAGAACCTAATACAATATTACCATTTACGGGAGGCGAGCGGCCTTAGCCACTCGAGGCAACCCAACCACCACACTGTCGCCACTGCCACCTCCACAAGAATACGTGGAGACGATGAGAAGACATTGCTAATTAATCCGTGTTCATATTTTGCGAGTTATTGTCAATTCAAATAAATACTGGAATCTCTCTAGTCTTGGAATATTGTCAACTAAACAGCAATAAAAAAGAGCAACATTCTCGTCTTGTCTCTCCCTTGAGGACGAGCCTTAATGCAACTGCTGGAGGAGAAAATTGCAACTAGTAATTTCTCTGAGCAACATATTTATTCTCGTGTACATTTACTCTTTAGTGAGCACTGACAACAGTGTAGCGCAGTAAAGTCTGTTCGTGTATTTTTTTTTCTTAATATTTATTTTTTCAATTACATTCTGAATAAACAGTACACTACATTATAAAATCAAGTGTGTATTTTTCTGATATGGTGTTTTGTTGAAAAAAATAAACAAGTAAAAAAATAATCGTAAAATTCAAGTGACAAAATTCAAGTGATTATGGAACCCATTCCTACACAGTGAGTGAAGGCCAAACGGACAGTCACGGCAACTTTTACCTTATAATTGGCCTTAATCATTTCAGACTCAGCGAGCAGCACGTGTCAGCGAGAAGAACTGAAGCATCAGACAGCGGTGGTGGTGAGGCAGCCCGTGCAGCATGTGTCAGGATTACGCATGGTATTAGTCCGTGGAATGGAAAGGTTTCCAATAAGGTTCAGGCCATATCGCTTCGCACTAATGTACGAGTATTTAGTGAACTATTTCCTTTCATGGGTCTACACAGTAAGCACCTCAGAGTAAGGGGTCTGCAAAGTTTTGGTGCGACCTGCACAAAATAAATCGTTATAATTTAATTACCTTACGTATAATACAAATTACAAAGGGCAAGGCTCCGGTGCAGTGCTTTCCTCGCCATTCCCTCCTGCTACGTATATCAAAAGCATGGCGGTCTTAATGCAGCGGAGAGCATGTCAGCTGGATAAAAGTAGTTTACATAATTGTTCAAAATTATTGTATGAACTTTTAGTTACCCTAAAACATAAATTAATTCCATAACATAAGATCGCTCAGCATCTCAAGTAATGTGCGGTGCTTTTATTGGTATGCATGAAATTATTGAATTAATGGAATAATTACATTTATAGAGGTATTTACTATTTAAAGTACAAAGTTATTTAATGACTGAATGTATTGTTTTTAAATACTATATTGCATAAATGCATGTATGTATCTTTCTGTTTGACAGAGTCCCGGGAGCATGAGTGAATTTTTTTTTTTTTTTTTTGCCGCACTTTTTGGAATAGCTACAGCAAAATATCATTGAAATTTGCACAGGCTATGAGAGGGTCACATGTGGTACACGAGATACGGTACAAAGGCATCAGTTGTTGCTAATCACGCTGGTGGCTTTGAATATGAGGCGGCTAATGTGGCTAAGGGAAACGATACTGTAGAGCTTATTACTTATTGGGTAAAAACGTTTGATTTCAAACACACACACACACACACACACACACACACACACACACACACACACACACACACACACACACACACACACACACACACACACACACCGTGCCACTCCTGCAAGCAATCCTTCCCGGTCAAGAGGTAAGTAGGACACCTTTGCTATGAACAACTGCCGCTATTCCCGTGACAATTGGTGCATGGTCACGCAGCAACTAAAAATGGATTAAAGTGAAAATAAAACGGGTGTAAAAATAACATTAATTTCCTTTGAAAAAAGATTCCAAGCTTTTATTCAAGCACGTAATTTCCTCTCATTAATACTACTTATAAGTAAAGCTTCCAACAAATTATGCAAAGTCGTGTTTACTGAAATATGTTTTACTTGAAAGGTATTTTATTATCCTAAGCCACGTACAGATAATCTTGTAAGAACATTAGCGTTTTCATCCGAGGTCAAGGTAAAGTTTGGTTATAACTACACTGATACACTTAATCAATTTCGCCTGTTATCCCTTCACTGCATAACCTTGAGAAAAAAAAGAGAAAAGAAAATGCACCACATTTTGCTCATATCGATACTTTACAGATTAAGGTTATTTCAGTAATCGCCAACGTACTTTAGATTGATTGATACAGTCCGTCACAGAATCTTTAAGTCCAAAGGGTCTGCTTCTTTCTATTTTTCCTTTTGTACTCCTTTGTGGTTTCAAATCAGTCAGTCTCAAGTTAGGGATGACATATAGTCTCAGCGATCAGTTCGTTGTCCCGCCACTATAAGGTGGTGACGGACGCATCAAACTACAGAGAGGAGCCTCGCAGCATTGCACAGCACTGTTTTGGTCGCCCACTATCCTTTCATCAAGCAACTGCGTAATAGCATTACTTTTAAATCTTCACGCTTCGCAGAAGACCTACAGAATAACAATGTCAAGTCGTGAAACATGATATCACGTGCAAAAGTGAAAAATAGTCATCTTACACAGCAGTATAATTAAAATATATAAATCAGTACACGTACATTGACTCCAGAAGACACTAACACAACTGGGACGGCAGTTTATATAAAACCATTAAAATCATTTACAGGAAAAAAGAAAATAAAACAGTAGTTCTTTATACTGAAATGCTCTACGAAAAACAGTACGAGTATATGATACATATAGTGAGGCGATAAGATGATTACTAAGAGGTCTTTCTTGGTGACACAACGCTGCAACGCCGTAAAGGATTTGGCTAGGAAATATTACCTCTTCAAACAAATGTCTTACTTTCACCTCGCTCACTTGTTTTAATTGATCAGTTTATCGATGGAAAATTATTTTTTTTCCTGTTGAGTGGCTGTATATTTCAACTTTTTTTACCTTTCGATATTCCATAACCATAAGATATTCAAACATATTTTTACATTGTCAAGTAAGAAAAAAAAAAAAATAGACGGCAATCTATTCTCTCTTTTTGTCTTCATGCCAACAAACTATTTTTCAAACACTTTAGTACCGCAGTTCCTCCAGTAAAGGTGTCGCCTAGCAGACAGTACAAAGTCAT
Organism: Portunus trituberculatus; assembly: GCF_017591435.1. Taxonomy (NCBI): domain Eukaryota; kingdom Metazoa; phylum Arthropoda; class Malacostraca; order Decapoda; family Portunidae; genus Portunus; species Portunus trituberculatus. The sequence goes on along the minus strand of NC_059302.1, from coordinate 13,540,332 downwards.
ATATTTCATCTTTTTTTCTTTCTCTGTATCCATGCAAACATTATCTTTTAAAGCACTGAATGTTCGACCATGGCAGCGAAGGTGTTAAGTATAAATAGTATTTCCCTAAACAGTAATTCACGCCCCTCCCGCACCGAGCTGGGTTGGGTATCAGCCTGCCACGTTTAAAGATTTACTGCCTGATGAACCCATGACTTTTTTTCCAGCTTCTTTCTGTGATTTGTGTACGTAAAGGTGGTAGGTAGTGTGTCCTGCATAAACTCCTGATGTTGATGCTGTTATTGTTATCCTCGTTGCTGCTGCTGATATTTTCATTGCTGTTGGTATTTCTTGTTACTGTTGTTATTGTTGTTGTTGTTACTGCTGTTGTTACTGCAGGTGTTTTTATTGTTTTTGTTAGTTCTTGTTGCTAATGTTGTTGTGTGCTGCTACTAGTACTACTGTTACTACAACTACTGCTACTACTATTACTACTACTACTACTACTACTACTACTACTACTACTACTATTACTACTATTACTACTACTACTACTACTATACCACCACCACCACCACCACAACCACCACAATTACTACTACTACTACTACTACTACTATTACTACTGCTACCACTACTACTATACTACTGTTACTACTGCTGCTGCTGCTGCTGCTGCTACTACAATAACTGATGATGATGATGGTAATGATGATGCTGATCCACAAATCATGCGCTACACAGTACTTCGGCGCTCGTTATCGCTGTACGTAAATGTCCAGATTGTTTTAGGAATTCTTGTTTACATGTTTAACGGTGCGGTACTTGTCTGACGAACCAGTACAACGACTGAAAGATAGTGGAGAGAGAGAGAGAGAGAGAGAGAGAGAGAGAGAGAGAGAGTAGGGATCTGAAAGTATTATTTGTAAACGAAACATTCCATCATAAAAGAAAGCCTTGATAAGAAAAAACAAAATAAAACAGTATGAAAAGAAATTAGAGAAAACCTAAATTCCACCCATCGCAGTTCACGGGAGGAAGAAAAGGTGAAGTTGTGATAAGCAGTGTGATTTACAGCAAGCGTGAGAGCATCCCAGTCCACACCATCGCTTCTAATCCCTCCTTCTCTTGCCTGTCTGCGCGCCGCCGTCCTCTGATCTCACTTAATCTTCCTTCTTCGCCCAGCGGGAACTCACAAGGCTTCCACCTGAGACGGGATCTTACACTCCTGCATTCCACCAGTGTTGTATTCATCTAATCTCTTTAGTTTCAATGCATTTTCAGTTCAGTGGCGGTCAACAGTCGAGTAACACGACGAACTATTTATCTTTACCAGCTTTAACACTGTCAGTTGCCTGTGCACAACAACACCTTAAACGGATGGAAAGTACGTACATACTAATGATATTTTTTTCTGTTTTGACATGCACTTCTACCTTTCCATATGTACATACTGTTATTATATTCATTTTACTACGTGAGTGGACTGCATCTAAGGTTTTAGCATTTTATTTTCACTATTACGTATGCTATTTATCAAAGCATAAAGAAAAAAAATGTAGCTTATAAGAAACACCGCATTATTATTACTATTATTATTATTTTTCATTAGGTTCGCTTCTCCGGTGGTGGTAATTCATCACTTGGCAATTCTGACAAGTGAGAAATTCTGAGGTGAAAGCAAGATTCATCAACACCCAAGCTTGCTGGCCAACACATTGACTCAGACATCCTCGATACCATACGACGAGGCCCTATTAAATCCTAATACCAACTCGAGAGAGAGTACCTTTTAATCATTCACCTATTCATTTATTATTATTATACTTTTTTATCTTCTTGACCTGCGTTTAATATTATGGTGACTCGAAGGTCAGTATAAACAATTCCTCACCCCCTCCAGGTATGTAATCAGGCTGGGAGTGTAACTTGAATGTGTCACTGTCAAGGGATGCACGATTAAGATGCGGAAAGCCATACACACACACACACACACACACACACACACACACACACACACACACACACACACATAGTAGCAGCAGCAGCAGCAACAACAGATCCCCGAGCTCAATATGGGCACTCCTGATTCAGTTTCATGATCAGAGCTTGCCTCGCCACCTCTTTGCGTGCCGGTAATTAGTCACAAGTGAGTAATTTCTTTCATGGAGAGTCATGCGAGAGAGAGAGAGAGAGAGAGAGAGAGAGTCATGCGAGAGAGAAGAGAGAGAGAGAGAGAGAGAGAGAGAGAGAGAGAGAGAGAGAGAGAGAGAGAGAGAGAGAGAGAGAGAGAGAGAGAGAGAGAGAGAGAGAGAGAGAGAGAGAGAGAGAGAGAGAGAGAGAGAGAGAGAGAGAGAGAGAGAGAGAGAGAGAGAGAGAGAGAGAGAGAGAGAGAGAGAGAGAGAGAGAGAGAGAGAGAGAGAGAGAGAGAGAGAGAGAGAGAGAGAGAGAGAGAGAGAGAGAGAGAGAGAGAGAGAGAGAGAGAGAGAGAGAGAGAGAGAGAGAGAGAGAGAGAGAGAGAGAGAGAGAGAGAGAGAGAGAGAGAGAGAGAGAGAGAGAGAGAGAGAGAGAGAGAGAGAGAGAGAGAGAGAGAGAGAGAGAGAGAGAGAGAGAGAGAGAGAGAGAGAGAGAGAGAGAGAGAGAGAGAGAGAGAGAGAGAGAGAGAGAGAGAGAGAGAGAGAGAGAGAGAGAGAGAGAGAGAGAGAGAGAGAGAGAGAGAGAGAGAGAGAGAGAGAGAGAGAGAGAGAGAGAGAGAGAGAGAGAGAGAGAGAGAGAGAGAGAGAGAGAGAGAGAGAGAGAGAGAGAGAGAGAGAGAGAGAGAGAGAGAGAGAGAGAGAGAGAGAGAGAGAGAGAGAGAGAGAGAGAGAGAGAGAGAGAGAGAGAGAGAGAGAGAGAGAGAGAGAGAGAGAGAGAGAGAGAGAGAGAGAGATTTGTATGTCTCCTGCAGAGTTCCTCCCATCCAACATTCATGACACGCCCTACAAACAAAGGGATCCATTATCACCTTCAGCTCAAGGATGCTACTCATACGGGAACCTAATTTGTGAAGCCTTTTAGAGCCACTATTACCGGAGCCTCAAGGCTAATTTGAATAGTCTACTGGTATGCTTAAAAGGCATACCATTAACACCACCTACCTTGTTGCCTCACCTGCCTCACACTTCATTACGAATGCAATCACAGTAACTTTTGGACATGTTGATGCTATTGTTTGTTACCATTTTTTATGCTGTTATTGTTGTTGTTGTTGTTGCTGTTGTTAGTAGTAGTAGTAGTAGTAGTAGTAGTCGTCGTCGTCGTCGTCGTCGTCGTCGTCGTCGTCGTCGTCGTCGTCGTCGTCGTCGTCGTCGTCGTAGTAGTAGTAGTAGTAGTAGTAGTAGTAGTAGTAGTAGTAGTAGTAGTAGTAGTAGTAGTAGTGGCAGCAGCAGTGGTACTATTTATCTATTTACTTAATTGTTATATCTTATCAACTCAAGCACCGTTGTTTTCCTCATTGTTATAAACAAGTCTTGTGACATTTCTAGTCACAGCAATCACTCACACTATTACCATTATTTTTTCTTATATCGGTTTTTATTATTTTTTTCAACATAATGCACATTCAATATAAGGTGAAACATGGATCTATAAGTTTAACCAGATGTAAAAGACTTTCATTTTCATATTGTCACATTTAGCATTCATGGTACCAACACTGTTCTATATGTCTAAGCCACAGCTTCTCCACTGCGAAATGGAGAATTCGCATGTCAGATATTGCGCATCAAACCAAGATGCAAAGATGGAGAAATTATCATATGTTTCTGTTCAGACCAATATACAAACAAACATCAAAGATACGTTTGGAAGGGACTCCTGTCTCACACCGCACAAAGTGAGCTGCCTTCCTCTCCTCTTGTCAGTTATTAGCTCAGTCAGTCACGTGGAGGTTAAAAATTAAATCTTCAAGACATTTATGGCGCGCGCACACACACACACACACACACACACACACACACACACACACACACACACACACACACACACCGCGTAGTGTAGTGGTTAGCACGCTCGACTCACAATCGAGAGGGCCGGGTTCGAATCCCGGTAAGCGGCGAGACAAATGGGCAAGTCTCTTAATGTGTGGCCCCTGTTCACCTAGCAGTAAATAGGTACGGGATGTAACTCGAGGGCTTGTGGCCTAGCTTTCCCGGTGTGTGGAGTGTGTTATGTGGTCTCAGTCCTACCCGAAGATCGGTCTATGAGCTTTGAGCTCGCTCCGTAATGGGAAGACTGGCTGGGTGACCAGCAGACGACCGAGGTGAATGAATCACACACACACGCGCGCGTGCGCTCACACACACACACACACACACACACACACACACACACACACACACACACACACACTGCAAACAGCAAGTAAAGGTTTCATGAAGATTTAACACGAAATGTACTTTACTTATTAATATCAGAAGACAGGCAAAATTTTTCGCAGGCGTCATAAAAAGAAACACACTGAGAGAATGTATCAACAGGAGAACTGGAGAAGAGAAGCTATGATAAAAAGAGTGAAAATAATATTTAATCCATCTAACATTTCATTGTCTCTCATCGAGGTTTGAGATAAGGAAGGCGGTTAGTACAATTCCGATGACCAAAGACAGAACGAAATGATACCTGAATGAATGAACAGTAATACAGTTTGGCGTTCTGAGGCGTCTCCGCCAGTTTTTCTCGGCCCTCTGTACAAGGGCCTTATCCGTCCTTATACGGAGTACTCTTCGCATGTAGGGTGAAATCAAAAGCTTTTCATCTCATCAGTTGCCTAAATCTGACTGACTGTCTTTAACTTTTTTCTCACCGCGGGAATGTTGCATCTCTTTCTATCTTCTACAGCTATTTTCATGCTAACTGCTCTTCTGATCTTGCTCAGTGCATGCCTTCCTTCCTTCTGCGGCCTCGCTACACAAGACTTTCTTCTTCTTACCCTTATTCTGTCTAACTGTCTAATGCAAGAATTTACCAACACTCTCGATCTTTCATATCTTTCTTTGGTAAACCCTGCAACTCCCAGCCTGTGTCTGTATTTCCAACTTCCTATGACTTAACTTTATCTAAGAGAGAGTTTTCAAGACATTTCTTCCTGTCTTTTGACTAACTCTATCAGATCTGCAAGGGGCTGGCAACTAAGTGGGCTTTTTCTTTATTTTTTGTTGCTTTCGGCTAGCTTTTCTCTCTTACGAGTGTGTGTGTGTGTGTGTATATATATATATATATATATATATATATATATATATATATATATATATATATATATATATATATATATATATATATATATATATATATAAGGTAAAGACGAGTATTGCTGCCATTTACGAAACAAGGTTACTCACACCGCGACCTTTACGTAACTTCTAAACAATTACACACCAGTTGGTGATGCTGTCAGCAAACACAAAACATAAAGAAACGAATAAACAAACAAAACAAAATTAACTGAAATAGAAAGAAATAATAACAAATCACCCACTATAGAAAAACAAAAATATATAAATAGACACTTTTTAAATAAATTAATAAATAAACAAACGAACAAATCATAAAATTAACCTAATTACCATCTCTCTCTCTCTCTCTCTCTCTCTCTCTCTCTCTCTCTCTCTCTCTCTCTCTCTCTCTCTCTCTCTCTCTCTCTCTCTCTCTCTCTCTCTCTCTCTTTTATATTCGCAGTTTTCAGTCGCGGCAAAGGTCAAGTGTGTTGCTTCAAGCCCTCCATGTATGAGGAACGAAGGCGCCCCTCACACTAACAATATGAAAAAGACTATAATTGTAAAGCAAACTATCACATCTGCCATACCTTAGCATTTCAGGGTTTGAATATACCACTTTAATATTGCAATAGTGTCAAACAGCATAAAAACAAGACACAATGGGGAAGAAGTGACATAGAAGGAGGTGGAGCCATAATTGGTATGTTGTCAAAAGAAAAATACACAAAATAAGTATGATAAGACACACGAAGTAGAGTGAAATGAATAATAGTAATCAGTCAATCAATACAAAATCAACTAAAATTTAAAATACGAAGTATGAATTACAAATTATTACAGTGAATAGATAGATAGATGAATGATAAAAATACAATGAATGAAAGAAAAAAAAATCAACATACACAAAAATGTCAATATAGTGTGGTATATGAAAGCTTTCCATGAAAATCAAGAACACAAGGTTGTTTCCGAAGACACCAGGTGCAGATTTCACGAACAGGACACAACAAACAATCTAGCATGTTCAGCTCTCTACGTGTAAAGAACAGAAAGATTGACAACAGAAAATGTATATAAATTAACCTCATTACAGTCACAAAGAAAAATAGGAAGACAGGTTTGAAGGCAATGAGTGAGTCTGAGAGTGCGGCAGTAAGGCAGCCAGGGAAGGGAAGACACGAAGAGTTGAAATTGAAGGGATGCGAGAGGAATGAATGGAAATAGCAGGTTACGCTCCTTTGGGAAGTGAGCAGCAGTGTATGGCACCAAATTTGAAGTCTAATGAAGCGACTCAAGCTGTGGGTAATGAGTCCCCGTGGCATGAGGAGGCGCCCCGGGCCTGTGAATGGCGTGTGATTGCTGCCGAACATTCCAAGGAGCGATCTGTTTCCTCTTTCATGAATTACTTCCCTTTCTTGAGCGCGAGTCATCGCAGCGGTAAGTAGCGGATGACAGCTTAACGGTGATGTGCACAAGCGGACGTTTATATTTAGCTATTTGATAAAATTATTTGTGATTCATAAAAAAATAAGCTGATTCACTGTAAGGTGACTCACTGTGCTGGTCAAGGACACAATGATACTTATGAACGTGATTGCCTTGAAAATAATGAGGAAAATGATATCAGTCGATTTCTTTTACTTCGTTATAAATAAAAACACGATCCATTTCTGAAATACCAGGAATACAAACATAATTTGACAGTAATTGCTTCAAAAGAAAGACAAAAAACTATATGCTTTGATGTCTCATTTTTTGTCCAAGAGAATAACAATAATAATAATAATAATAATAATAATAGTAATAATAATAATAATAATAATAATAATAATAATAATAATAATAATAATAATAATAATAATAATAATAATATTCTTAAGGAAGAGTAAAATCAATATCTATATCATATTTGACAGTATTTGCCTTGAAAAGAAAGAGAAGGAAATGTGCATTGATTTTTTTCTTTTTGTAGCTAGAAAGTTAGAAAAGGGAAAAAAAATGTCAGATAAGCACAACAAAATGTGAGCAAAAAAAAAAACTAATCTGGGAATTTATTTCAAACCAAACTTCATTGTTGCGATACCAAAATAGCAAATAATCACTCAATCAGTATTCCATGCATAATTACAAGGAATCCAACAGACTGTCCAATAGATGGCTAATTTTACAACGCTCTCTCTCTCTCTCTCTCTCTCTCTCTCTCTCTCTCTGACTCCAACTTTTACATCCTTTAGTCCTTTGATCAAATGATTCCTTTATCAGCAAACATCATACACAAACTATTATCTTTTTATCTTTTAATATGACGTCCATGTCGGTTTTCGTGGGTACATCTGCAATTTCCCGGATCCGCATTAAACATTTTCTTGCCGCGTCTTCCTTCAGAATTCATCAAAAGTTCGCAGCTCTAAGTTCTCTCGCAAAATTTCTCCAAAATTTGCTAATATTTGGCGTCCTTCTTTCCAAACTTACCATTAAATCTGCTAATGGTTTATTAACACATTAGTGAATTCCTTGCTTTACAATATGACTCATATCATCAAATCATGTTCTAATTCGTGCGTGCAAGCAACATCGTGTATTATCATGAATGCATATGTTATATTCAACGACCTAAAAAAACCCTGTTGAAAACATCTTTGTAGTCAAAGAACTCTTTCCCACTAAAATTATCCTTTCGTCCACTACCAACTCATGCTGATTATTATCATCATTATTACTACTGCTATTACTACTACTATACTACTATTACTACTACTACTACTACTACTACTACTATTACTACTACTACTACTACTACTAAACTACTACTACTACTACTACTATTACTACTACTTGTTCTATTATCACATCTGTTTATTACTAAACTACTAGACCACCGCCACCAAAAGCAACAGCAACAACAACAACAACAACAACAAAAACAACAACAACAATATTAATAACAACAATAACATATATTCTTTTCTCAGTGTGTGGCTATAAACCTCAATCTTCCTTTCCTACTTCACAATGTCAACACAGCTTTTTTTTCTTTTTATAGCGGCATCTTATCAGTGTATAAGATAGCCATGATTGCTCTCTCAGGAAGTCACGAAAGCAGTATTCCCCCAACCCGCACCATTCACCGCCAAGGGACGCGGCTACATGGGGAGGTTTCTAGACCAGACACACCACATGGGGAGCAACGAGGGACACATCAAGGACAAGGAAATATGTGTCTCTGTGTCCCGTATTCTGAAACGCTTTGCTCTATTACCACTACTATTTTTTAAAGGCGACAACAATGATTAGCCTGATTTTCAACTATTTCGCGTGTTAATAATGTAGAATTGTTGTTAATCTGTCACTAAAGCTGTCAAAACATTGTTAAAAACTTGTGCTACCTCAACTAGACCCCTTTCAAAGTAATGGATAGATAAATAGATAGATAATTCCATAAGTAGATAAACAAATCGATACATTGAGAGACAGAAAGATAGATAGCTATACAGACAAACAAAGACATATAAATAGACAGAGGAAAAAAGTTTACAGACCAAAAAACTAAAACACACATTATATCACACCACACTTCGTAACTCCATCCAACGTTATATTCCTTACCACATATTTGTAAACGGACAGAAAATATATATATAGCACAAGGATACGAACACACAAACGCACACACACACACATACACAAAAAATGTAAAAAAAAATAATAAACAAATAAAACAAGACAAAAACAAAATAAAATAAAAATGAATAAATAAATGAAAGTAAAAATAAATAAATAAATAGATAAAGAATTGAAAAAAATAAACACATAAATAAGTAGATAAATAAAATAAATAAATAAATAAATAAACAGCGCCATAAGACAATTAATGGTGATAATCCCACGTGTGCTGCTGAAATCACCAGGCCGCGTGTTGACTGCCTGAGTGACACAATGCAGCGGCGCGTTTCTGCCTCACCAAAATCGATTGCATGCCTCGGAGCTGCCACGAAGAGCAATTAAAAGTTAAAAATAGCCTTGATGTGGAGAAAGGCGACTCTCTCCCATATGTCCTGAGGGAGAGACACTGAGATTTGTCCCCTCCCTGACATACACAGCGCCGTCTCTCACCGTTTCTGAAGGCAGGTGTTTCTTTTGGAGTTCTAATCACAGCTGTTCTTGGTTGCGCTGGTTTTGTTGTTTATTTGATGCTGTATATAGACTTGTTTTCATCTTATACCTATTTGTTCATTACTTTATTCATTCATTTATACCTTTCTTTGTTTATTTCAAGTATTTCTTTGTTTTCTTTTTCTTTTCTTTTCTTTATTTTCGTTGATTTGTTTGTTACGTTGTTTCTTTCTTCAATCATCTATTCGATTTATACTTCATTCATTTATTCTTTCCTCTATTTTTATCTATTTATCTTTTTTTGCTGCTACATCTGCAAAGCTACAGAGAAATAACAGGTTGCAGTACGGTGCCATATGAAGGTAGCCACACATGAGGCAGCCTCTCCTGACGTGGTGCAATGTCACGTATATCCATTGATGGCGTGTGTTCGTACTCCGCATCAAACATGGTGAGGCACATAATTATTCTCGGGAATATTTGACACATTATCCTTCTTTTGTTATGTGTATTCATTTTTTCCTGGTACTGATACATACATGAATAACTTTGTTGTTATAATAACTGCGTTTAAGATTTCCTAATCCACGCACTAATTATCGCATGTAATGAACTACTTAATTAGCCTAATCAAATGTGAGCGACGAGCAGCACCATGCATTCAAGATTATTTAATTGTAGAAGCTGAGGCGACGCTCTATCCTTTGCCTCTCCTCTTCTCACTTATGTTACAATTGTAGAAATGACCACGATGTCACGCATAATATGAATATATCATTGGCCATGTTGTGACTTGTATATAAATTGTAAAGTTACATGAAAGGGTACTTTAAGTTAATAAACAACAAGTATTAGTTACTACAAAAATAAATTGGAAGTTAGAGTGGCGGATCTGATAGCTTTTGTTTCTGACGTGTCGGATTGTGAAGCAAGCAAGCTCTCTGCTCGACTCCTGCTGTCACAAGCAGTCGCCTCTCTGTACAGTTCTCCGTCACTCTACTGCTTACACTTGTTAAATTCACCAAGTTGTTAAAAACTAAGAACATTGGAACCGTGGATAACTGCGAAGAAGCCGTGCCACGTAACACCACCAGTCGCTGGCCAGGATCCCAGCGACTTGGCATCACCACCTGGAAGAATAGACGTAGTCGGTGGGCGTGCACTTCGCCTCCTTGATTTGGTGTCAAATTTACGAGTATCTTGCAACCATCCTCTCTGTTTGTCTGTTTGTAAATTTATTTGTCTATCAGTATGTCTTTGTTTACTTCCTAAAGTCTTATTTGATTTCTGAAAGCGTTTGTTTTACTTAGCCACGGAATTCATGTACAACATTTAAGAAGATGACAAAGTTCTCGTAACGTCTGATTTTCTTCACACCGAGACCCAGTAAGGAGAAAAGCCTCACTCTGCAATTGGGCCACGACAGAGCTAATTAACGGGATCATTAATAGTCTGCTGATGAAATAATTCAATGGCTATATTTTCATTTATATTCAGTCTGCTGACCTAAATCTGGTTATTTCTTTTACTTTCTTATTTCTCTTTCCTGTGCTTTTTTACTATATTTTCTTACTTTTCTAAACTTTTTTCTTTATTTTTGTGGCGTTCATTCAAGGAAAAGCTAAACTTTATCCACCACACGATTTTTGTTTTTATTTTTTTCTACGACAAACACTTTCCGCGGTTGGCATCTGTTGTGGGTCGTTTTGGATTTGTCTGAAAAGGGAGAATATATGAAGAATTTATATTTCCTTTATTGTAGGAGAGCTTGAATTGCCTACGTCAGCCTCACAAATTACAGAAAGATATACTTTTCTTTTTATTATTACATTATTGCGTTTCGGGTATCATTATACTTGTAAATACTTCCCCCCTTTATCTCTCTCTCTCTCTCTCTCTCTCTCTCTCTCTCTCTCTCTCTCTCTCTCTCTCTCTCTCTTGAGGCACTAACAAGCACAGCCCCTGCACTCAGAATAACTGTATGGTAAGAACTTGCTACAGATTGAAGAAAGAGAAATGATATACTTACCACTTCTAGACTAGGTTAATGATATTTTAACACCGTAACGATATCAAACTGGGACATCGGGTGGATAAAAGATGAACAAGAAAATAAATAGAGAAACGAACAAATCAATAAGGAGTAAAAATTAACTCATCAATAAACAAAAAGAACGAATTTGCACAATATTCCTCGATCTCAGTTATGAAAGACAAATCAAAAGTATGTGTATGACGGACCAACAGATTACAAAATTAATGACATGTGCATGTGCATGTTCCACAATTTCCATTAATGGCGTGAGGATGGGCGTTTTTTTAATGAAAATTACTCGGAAATTTAAAAAAAATGTAATTAAAAAGATATCATTTAAGAATTGCTCAAGAACATTCACCATCTGAGTTACTGCACGAACGCAAAGCTTAATTTTCTCAACACATGATTCAACAGATCTCATGCATGTAAAAGCGACGTGAATGGGAGGAGACCGACGAGATACAAAACTATTGAAGGAGAGGTAACAACGAAGGAGGAATATTCGCATGGTTGCTCTTCACTAGCAAAATCACATTTTCTAGTCTAGAAAATCTTAGAGACCAAAATTTATTCCGGGAAAGAAAAGAAAGGTACTTATTGACATTAATCAGATAATGAAAGGAGAAAAGAATATTTTTGTCTAGTAGCTATTCTATAATAAAATCTAATATACTTAAAAATTTTGTTCCTTTTTCATTATTACAATTAAATTTTTGCCCAGATTATCAATTCCTATACAAGTACTTGGTCCTAAAGTGCCATGGTTAACCAAAGAACAAGCTATACGTAGTATGGTCAATATCGCTAGTTATATCTGGCAAGTTGTATCTGATAACTGGTTTTGAAAACTTGATTTATTAACTCTTGTGTTGTATATCTTCATGTAAAAAATGCCCAATAAATGTGACAAGCAACACATTGTCTTCAGCGTGACATGTGTAGGTATTTCAAGGGAAGATTTCCGGCGCCTTTAGATCAACACATACTAGACAATGTTTACTCCCTGAAGGTCGCCCTTCCTGTTGCTCTTGACCTTTTTCTGCGATTTCATCATCCCAAGAAACACGAAGAAAAATAAACCTTCAGCAAACCTAATTCATACTATAAAACCACAGAAAGGCAATTAGTCATAAAAAAAAGGCTGGCTACTGAGAAACATGTGCAGTGTCCTTAAGGAACATAACACTGAACAGGGAGGCGGTGGCGTATGGATAAGCGTGGGATCGGGCAGACGTCCACGCGTAGGTTCGAATCCCACTAAAGATGCGCTTGGGTGGTGATATGGGCCCTAATATGGGTACCACTATAAATGAAATTGACTGCGCCAATAACACTGGTCTGCGATGTTTTCAAGGTCTAACATATAATACCTGATTTTAGACCAGTTTTTTGCACTGAATCCAAAAATCATGCTCATTTTACTCAATCAGATCAGGTTAATGAAATATTAGCACATTAAAAATCTAAATTTCGATCGATTTCTAGGTGAATAAAATGCAATATTGAAAATATTAGACTGATTTATTCACAGAAGGCTTACAAAATATTTTGAATAGATATCAAGAAGAGTATAATGAACTAAAGAAGCTACTCATGAATTAATGGTCTCTTCAGGGACTTCCGTTTGTGCTGAGCAGACTGCGCATCCCTCTTTAGACACCAGCAGTAGTCGGCCAGAAAGTTGACATCCAATCGGCCTTGATAGCGTTCCTCCATAACTCTGATATCTTGGTGAAAGCACTCACACTGTTCTTCACTGAAGTCTCCACAATTTTCTGGAAAATAGTCCAGATGAGACCGGAGGAAGTGTATTTTCACTGACATGCGCACACCAAGTTAGCGGAAATTCTCCATTAACTCATCAACCACCTTCTGATACTGGGAACTTCTGTGGTTGCCAAGGAAGTTTGCAATGACTAACTTAAGGGACAACCAGGCAGAGAGTTCAGCAGGATTCAGTGCATCATCAAAACTAGTACTCTTGATGAGTTCCCTTATTTGAGGGCCATCAAATATTCCTGCCTTAATTTTCTCCATGCTTTTTCGTTGAAATTTCTGATGTAATAAAGCAAATCCTGCACCTTCCCTGTCCAATGCCTTTACAAAGTTGTTCATTAGACCGAGTTTGATGTGGAGGGGTGGAAGCAATATCTTGCTCGGTTCAACCAAAGGGTGGGACAAAACGTTGTGTGACCCAGGTTTTAATCCTTGTCTTGATGGCCACTCTTGTCTGACATAATGCTGGTCATCAACACGGCTATCCCAAAAGCACAGAAAGCATGAATACTTTGTGTAACCACCTTGAAGTCCTAGGATGAGTCCAACAACTTTAGAATCTCCAAAGATCAACCATTTATGTTTCTGGTAGTTCAGAGCAGACAACAGACGTTCCATGCTTTTGTGGGATTCTTTCATTTCAAATGAGTGCCCAACAGGGATCGATGAAAACTTGTTTGCGATATTCAGAAGAACTGCTTTGAGACTTCTGTTAGATGAATCGATGAAAAGTCTCCATTCCATAGCATCATACTTCAGACCAAGTAATTCAATCAGGTCAGCAATATTGCTACAGTAAACCAGTGAAGATGCTTCATTAAAAATGAAAAAATTTCTAAATTCTCTCGCGGTCCTGACATCAATAGAATGTTGTTCCTGGCGCAAGTAAACGTTTCTCTCGAAAACGAGAACCCAGTAGCTGGGCAGACTCCTTCGAAAGGTTCAGGTCTCTTGTCAGGTCACTAGATTATGGTGACATTTGGCTCAGAAACAGGATGATCGGGACCATGGGGGACTGGCTTTATGGCAGAAGGAACATCAGGGTATTGAACATGGTGCTTGTTCTTGCGATTGATGCCTTTTAGATTTGTCATGCAAAAGTAGCAGTCGGTAACATGATCTTTCCCTTCCCTCCTCATCATTGGGACACCAAATGGCATACTCTTCCTTTTCTTGTTCCTCCAATCCCGTAAGTTCTCTACACATGTTTTGCAATAGATATTTTGACTCCAAAGTAAGCGTGATATGCCTTCTTCACAAAATCAGTAATTTTTGCTTGACGGTTTGGAAGAATAACATGTCCGCAGATGTAACAAAACTTATTAGGATGTTTTTTACACTTCCAGTCCATTTTCATAGACCTAAAAACGGAAATGAAAATATTCATTAAAAGTTACCCACTACCTGGTTTTGCAAAAGCAAAGCCCATAAACGCTTGGATTGCAATATTTTAGAAAAATATGCTGGAAAAGAAGTTGACTGTATCTTAGAAACCGGACCTGACCCGGGAAAATATACTGTATTTTTTAATTCAGCATGCAAAAATGGTCATAAATCAGTTGGAAAACCAATGAAATTTTAAAAAAAGTTTTGAAACGCAGACCAGTGTAATGGGTGGAAGCTGAACAGCGCTTCCATTAATTTTCAAGTTACCTACAGGCGCTATAGGCCAGGACATTAAAAAAAAAAGCCATGACAGTGTCCTTATACGGAACACAATACTGAACAGCTATGACAGAGACACACTGGGGATTATGGAATTAACCATAATTTATTTTCAGGTGAAATATAACATATTTTCAAATTGTAGTCTGCACAATAAAGTGATTAACTACAAAAATATTGAAAAAAGTCCTATTTCAACGCTTCGGTCAAAACACTGATGTTATTTCAATATTATCCCCATAGTGAATGCTATATTAGAAACTCCAAAGAAAGCGACACTGATGAATAAGTAGTGAAATCAGAGTAAGATTGTCCAGTCAGATGGCGGTAGAGCGTTACAAGACGACATTTTCTAATAGTTTGACATGTTAACAAAGCAAACAAGACAGCATTTTGCGCACATTAAAGGAGGAAACACTTTTCTGGCGCTTAAACCACCCACAACAATTCTCCTGACTTTCTATAATGGACAAGGAAATAAAAAACGAAAGTCGGCACGTGTCATGATTCCCACCACAATAACACAGTGCACGCGAAAAGAGGGAACACTTCTCCGCCACTTAAACCTCCAGCAACGAATCTCAAGGTTTTCTATAGTGGATAAGGAAATAACAAACGAAAGCCGGCACAAAACAGAATTTCCACTTCAATAACACAGCACGCGTGAAAAGAGGGAACACTTCACCGGCACTCAAATTCCCATCAACGAATTTCCTGGTTTTCTATCGTGGACAAGGAAATCATCACATAATAGGAGGTCATCACATCACGACTGCCAGAAAGGTGGGCAAGCGAAATAAAAATAATGTCACAGTAAAAATGTCCCGCGGTTAGGTGCCTTTGTGGCGCTGAATTTGCCGTAGTGTAGTGGTTAGCACGCTCGACTCACAATCGAGAGGGTCCGGGTTCGAATCCCGGGGCGGCGAGGCAAATGGGCAAGCCTCTTAATGTGTAGCCCCTGTTCACCTAGCAGTAAATAGGTACGGAATGTAACTCGAGGGGTTGTGGCCTCGCTTTCCCGGTGTGTGGAGTGTGTTGTGGTCTCAGTCCTACCCGAAGATCGGTCTATGAACTCTGAGCTCGCTCCGTAATGGGGAAGACTGGCTGGGTGACCAGCAGACGACCGAGGTGAATTACATCCAGTCCTGCAACCACCCACACAGCCAAGAGGAGCACGGGGGGAGGCATAAGGGTACTTCAAGATCCGCCACTGACAAGAATAAAGTACCTGCATCAGTGCTGGCGAGAGAGAGAGAGAGAGAGAGAGAGAGAGAGAGAGAGAGAGAGAGAGAGAGAGAGAGAGAGAGAGAGAGAGAGAGAGAGAGAGAGAGAGAGAGAGAGAGAGAGAGAGAGAGAGAGAGAGAGAGAGAGAGAGAGAGAGAGAGAGAGAGAGAGAGAGAGAGAGAGAGAGAGAGAGAGAGAGAGAGAGAGAGAGAGAGAGAGAGAGAGAGAGAGAGAGAGAGAGAGAGAGAGAGAGAGAGAGAGAGAGAGAGAGAGAGAGAGAGAGAGAGAGAGAGAGAGAGAGAGAGAGAGAGAGAGAGAGAGAGAGAGAGAGAGAGAGAGAGAGAGAGAGAGAGAGAGAGAGAGAGAGAGAGAGAGAGAGAGAGAGAGAGAGAGAGAGAGAGAGAGAGAGAGAGAGAGAGAGAGAGAGAGAGAGAGAGAGAGAGAGAGAGAGAGAGAGAGAGAGAGAGAGAGAGAGAGAGAGAGAGAGAGAGAGAGAGAGAGAGAGAGAGAGAGAGAGAGAGAGAGAGAGAGAGAGAGAGAGAGAGAGAGAGAGAGAGAGAGAGAGAGAGAGAGAGAGAGAGAGAGAGAGAGAGAGAGAGAGAGAGAGAGAGAGAGAGAGAGAGAGAGAGAGAGAGAGAGAGAGAGAGAGAGAGAGAGAGAGAGAGAGAGAGAGAGAGAGAGAGAGAGAGAGAGAGAGAGAGAGAGAGAGAGAGAGAGAGAGAGAGAGAGAGAGAGAGAGAGAGAGAGAGAGAGAGAGAGAGAGAGAGAGAGAGAGAGAGAGAGAGAGAGAGAGAGAGAGAGAGAATAGAGTGAAGAGAAAAGAACAGTGCTCCATTTACATGCTGACCATCTTGTATATTTTCTATTTTAAGTCTTGTAAATATTGTAGAGAATAGATTGTAGTACCCTTAGAATAGGTAGCACACGACAGTGCGCCTTTGGGTACATGTTCTTCTGTATAAATTATGTTTAAATAAAAAAAAAAAAAGAGAGAGAGAGAGAGAGAGAGAGAGAGAGAGAGAGAGAGAGAGAGAGAGAGAGAGAGAGAGAGAGAGAGAGAGAGAGAGAGAGAGAGAGAGAGAGAGAGAGAGAGAGAGAGAGAGAGAGAGAGAGAGAGAGAGAGAGAGAGAGAGAGAGAGATGATGGAGATGATGTACTTCCGAGTAATGCTGGCAGACCGCTCAGCCCTCCTGCTGTGTGCCCTGTATCGCCCCCCGCGACAAGGGCCTGACTCACTCTTGTACCTGACTGAGACCTTAGACAACCTGATGATGGCACACAGCTGCAGCCACGTGCTGATTGTGGGGGATCTCAATCACCACCTGGAAAGAGACGCCTACGAGAATCTCCTGGAGGTGCAGGGTCTGACAGATCATGTCACCTTCCCCACACATGAACGAGGAGGGACATTAGACCCTGTCATCTCAGACTACCAGGAAGACAAGCTTCAGTGTCATCAGCTGGGGCTCGTGGGCAGCTCTGACCATCACGCTGTACTGACACAGCTGGAAGTGGGCGTGGCTCAGGACGAGGCCACCACCCGCACCATCTGGCTGTGGAACAAAGCAGACTGGGCTTCCCTGCGCCGCGACCTGACCCACACCCCATGGGCCACTCTGCTACAGGGAGGAGCAGAGAGTGAAGCACTTGCACTCACCTCTCACCTTCTCGCCCTCCAGAGACGCCACGTCCCACACAGGGAATACACCACCAGATCGACGGATCAGCCATGGTTTGGCTACCGTTGCCGTGTTGCTGCCGAGGCAAAGTATGCTGCCTGGCTCCGCTACAAGAGGAACCCGACTCGGCGCAACAAGGACCTGCACAGGGCTGCATGCAGGAGGATGGTGGTAACCAGCAAGTGGGCCTTAAAAAAGTGGGAGGAAAGCCTGCGCCGGAAACTGTGTGGCACTGGCGTAGGAAACAAAACTTGGTGGTCTCTTGTTAAGGACAAACAAGGAACTGGCCACCAAGAATCCATCCCTCCCTCAGCAAGCAGGACGGTACTGTCGCCACCAGCAGTAAGGAGAGGGCACAGTTGCTGGCTTCCTTGTTTGCTGGAAAAATGAAGGTCGGGAATCCACAGCAGCCACCGCCTCAGCTGGTCCAGCAATGTGAGAAGACTGTCACCATGGTGGAGGTGACGCATCAGCAGGTGAAGCGATTATTGCGGGGCTGGACACACAGAAAGCCACCGGCCCTGATGACATCAGCCCGCACCTGCTGAAGCGATGCTCCCAGGAACTGGCTGCCCCTCTCACCCAAGTCTTCACAACTTGTGTACGGGAA
This sequence comes from Portunus trituberculatus, assembly GCF_017591435.1. Classification (NCBI taxonomy): domain Eukaryota; kingdom Metazoa; phylum Arthropoda; class Malacostraca; order Decapoda; family Portunidae; genus Portunus; species Portunus trituberculatus. The sequence goes on along the minus strand of NC_059302.1, from coordinate 13,521,993 downwards.
AACGTCTGGCCTTCAGTGTGGAAGGAGGCTCGAGTAGTTCCGTACACAAAAAGCTCAGGACGGACCCAAAAACTACAGACCCATATCCCTGTTGTCAGTGGTGGGTAAAGTGTTTGAGAGGGTCGTGGCAGAGGTGGTGTGTAGCCATCTCAAGGACAATGCCCTCCTCTCAGACCAACAGTTTGGGTTCAGACCTGGAAGGTCAACCTCCGACCTAATGATGCTTCTCACCAGGCATTGGCAGGACGCCCTCGACGACGGCAAGGACACTATAGTGGTTGCTTTGGACATAGCAGGAGCTTTTGATAAAGTATGGCACAACGGATTACTAGAAAAGCTTCGTGCTAAAGGCATCCAGGGTGGCTTGCTACGACTCTTGGGAAATTACCTGCAGGACAGAAGCCTCAAGGTGGTTGTCAACGGGCAAACATCTGAGTCCCTGCCTGTGGAGGCATCAGTGCCACAGGGTTCAATTCTTGGCCCACTCCTGTGGAATATCTACGTGGATGATCTTCTCCAGCTACTGCCAGGAGTCATGGCCTATGCTGATGACTGCACCCTCTCCTATACCTATCCACGCCAGGACAGTGGGCGGGCTGCTGAGGCCATCAATCAGCAGCTACGAGTGATAAAGGAGTGGGGTGCTCGCTGGCAAGTGACATTCGCGCCGGAGAAGACACAAGCAATGGTTGTCTCTCGGTCCCCAGCCGCCATGGCAGCAATGGCAGGAAAGTTGTCTTTTGGCGCTGCTGCTCTCCCACTCAAGATGACGTCAAGATACTTGGAGTGGAGGTGGATCGAGGGCTGAGGTTTGACAGGCATGTCAAAACCATTGCCAAGAAAGCCTCTCACAGGATCTCCGCTCTCAGAAGGATCGCCAGTTTCCTCGACAGGAAGGGAGACTGCTGCTGTACAAGGCACAGGTGCGGCCCCACCTTGAATACGCAGCTCTCTCCTGGATGTCCTGTGCCGCCACACACAGAAGGAGACTGGACAGCATCCAACGCCGCGCCATACGGCTAGTAGATGCTGCACTACCACCTCACCCAGAGCCTGAGCGTCCCCTTGATTCACTGGAACACCGCAGAGACGTGGCGGCGATCGTAGTGTTCCATAAGGCACAGGTGCAAAGAGTGCCACATCTGGCAGGGCTGCGTCATCCTCTAAGAGTCACCGCACGGAGCACGAGAACGGTGCTCAATGGTGGTGACGCCGTAGAGGTGCCGCGATCCCACGGGTGTCAGCATCAACGCACCTTCGCAGGACGCGTCTCCAGGATGTGGAACTTGTTCACGGCCGCGGTGCCTCACGTCCAGGAGATGAACACTCACAGTGTCAAACTGATGGCACATAAGTGGAGACAGACACTGCCAACTCCTCTGACACTCTTTGTGACGTGACACTCAGTGTAGTGCAGTGCGTGAATAGTGCTAGTGAAGTGAAACGAATAGTGCTCCATTTACATGCTGACCATCTTGTATATTATCTATTTTTAAGTCTTGTAAATATTGTAGAGAAATAGATTGTAGTACCCTTAGAATAGGTAGCACACGACAGTGCGCCTTTGGGTACATGTTCCTTTGTATTAAGTTTTGTTTAAATAAAAAAAAAATAAAAAAAGAGAGAGAGAGAGAGAGAGAGAGAGAGAGAGAGAGAGAGAGAGAGAGAGAGAGAGAGAGAGAGAGAGAGAGAGAGAGAGAGAGAGAGAGAGAGAGAGAGAGAGAGAGAGAGAGAGAGAGAGAGAGAGAGAGAGAGAGAGAGAGAGAGAGAGAGAGAGAGAGAGAGAGAGAGAGAGAGAGAGAGAGAGAGAGAGAGAGAGAGAGAGAGAGAGAGAGAGAGAGAGAGAGAGAGAGAGAGAGAGAGAGAGAGAGAGAGAGAGAGAGAGAGAGAGAGAGAGAGAGAGAGAGAGAGAGAGAGAGAGAGAGAGAGAGAGAGAGAGAGAGAGAGAGAGAGAGAGAGAGAGAGAGAGAGAGAGAGAGAGAGAGAGAGAGAGAGAGAGAGAGAGAGAGAGAGAGAGAGAGAGAGAGAGAGAGAGAGAGAGAGAGAGAGAGAGAGAGAGAGAGAGAGAGAGAGAGAGAGAGAGAGAGAGAGAGAGAGAGAGAGAGAGAGAGAGAGAGAATTGCTGACCTCAAGGAAATTAACCAGGAACCTATACATCTCTAAACTGGAAACTGGAAAAGAAAAAAAGTAAAAACGCATAAAAACCAGAAGAGAATAGAAAAAAAAAAAAGCAGTATCGATTACTCCGCTGCGTACACCGAATTGTGCACCGGGCCTAGAAAGATTTACATTCCTGTCAGGGACACACACACTGATGGCAGGGATGTCAAGTTTCCTATTACCCACACGCAGGACGAGTTGGCTCTGGATTTCCATGAACGAGTCTTTAATTCCATGTCCAGTAGTCAGATCTCATTCACCGTAATATTAACAGGACGGTTCATAAGACTAGTGTTTTTTCCTTTTTTTTTCTTTTTGTATATGTGTGTGTGTGTGTGTGTGTGTGTGTGTGTGTGTGTGTGTGTGAGTAATTCACCACGGTCGTCTGTTGGTCACCCAGTCAGCCTTTTCCCATTGCGGAGCGAGCTCAGAGTTAATAGACCGACTTCGGGTAGGACTGAGACCACACCACACTCCACACACCGGAAAAGCGAGGCCACAACCCCTCGAGTTACATCCTTACCTAATTTACTGCTAGGTGAACAGGGGCCACACATTAAGAGGCTTGGCCATATGCCTCGCCGCTTTTCGCGATTCGAACCCGGACCCTCTCGGTTGTGAGCCGAGCGTGGTAACCACTACACTACGCGGTGTGTGTAAAAACACAACACACTATGTCAGGTGTGGGGTTCGAACCCACGCACTCTTTCGAGTACCAGAACTTAAGTCTGGCGCCTTAGACCACTCGGCCAACCTGACGATGTGTGTGAGACAATAAGTATGGTAATTACTGGTTGTAATATTTATTTCTTTATATTGTACCGTAAAGGTTTTGTATGTTTATTCCAATGTAGAATTGCTTTTTGGTCAATAAACTAACTAACTAACTAACTGTGTGTGTGTGTGTGTGTGTGTGTGTGTGTGTGTGTGTGTGTGTGTGTGTGTGTGTGTGTGTGTGTGTGTGTGTGTGTGTGTGTGTGACTTGGTTTTTCACGGGACTCAGCGTGGATTTGGCAGTCTGGTACATACATACATAGATACATAGATGGACATTTCATAACCAATCTTCAGGGTTCGTACTACTCCCTCCACGGGGCCGCGGCAGGAACGTCATGGGGGAACAATTACATCACGATCAATCAACACTATTGCGGTAACTGTTCGCCCGGATTCACAGTAATGTTGCATGCCTAGGATATAAAAGAGGAAAAGCTGATAGCAGTGTAGAATGTAATGTCAAGGTAACTGCTCTCTACTCATCCAGATTTGTAAAGATGTTGGCAGGGTACGACACAAAAGAGAGAGATTTTAGATATTGGTAGTGGCACTGCAGCGATGGGAAGAGAACGTCGTGTTCGAGCAGACAAATCACGGTGTGAGGAATACGTTCTTGTATTTCACTTGTACTTTCTCTCTTTAATGTGGACTATTTTGGCCCCGGCATGGCTAGTCTAAACAGATTACGCTTATCGAATTACGACAAGTCCAGCGCCAGCGAGGCAGAGAGAGTCCTGCACGCAAGCCAGTCACATGAAAACAATACACACAAAATGATTATGGTCATAATCTGTTACCTGACAGTAGCCATAAGATACATAATTTCTGCTACAAATTAATTTTGGGTAATTTATTTCGTGAAAGAGCTAAATTCTCCGGAGTCTTGAAGTTGGCAGGCCTTCACAGAGCAAACGTTTGCACTCCCGCCTGTCGCCTGCCACTCCAGCAGCGGCCGGCAGAGTCAGTGGCTGGCAGTGCCGAGTCAAGGACTGCCGCGAATGTTGCGCTCCGTCACTCCAGGAATGTATGCACGATTCGTTAAAGTTCATCCATCTTGTTGTTGTTGTTGTTGTTGTTGTTGTTGTTGAGTTGTTCTAGTAGTAGTAGTAGTAGTAGTAGTAGTAGTAGTAGCAGCAGCAGCAGCAGCAGCAGCAGCAGTAGTAGTAGTAGTTATTGTTGTTGTTATTGTTGTTGTTGTTGCTGATGACTTTTTTCTTTTTCTTTTCTTCTTCTTCTTCTTCTTCTTATTATTATTATTATTATTATTATTATTATTAATTACATTATTATTATTATTATCATTATTATTATTATTATCATTATTATTATTATTATCATTACTATTACACTAATCATTATTATTATTATTATTATTATTATTATTATTATTATTATTATTTCTATTGCCATCATTATTATTACTATTATTATTATCATTTATACTATTATTATTATTATTATTATTATTATTATTATTATTATTATTATTATTATTATTATCATTATTATCAATAATTATTATCATCATTGTTAATATTATTATTACTATATTACTATTATCATCATTATTATCACCATCATTATTGTCATCATTATCATTATCATTGGTGTTGTTCTTTCCGTTATTGTTGTTTTGTTGTCATTATGATCCTTACTATCATCATCATCATCTTTATCATTATCGAGGTTAAGCTCTTCAGTACCATGATGTGTTTTCATATTCATTCTGCTTTCTATTCGGTGATTTTATACAGCTTCAGACACTCATGTGGAGGATTAAAATAGTGAAGACTGGCCATTAATCTTCTGATCTCCATGCAGTCACATGGTAAATTCTAAGTGTTGATCTCTCTCTCTCTCTCTCTCTCTCTCTCTTCCACTTGTTAGAGAGGTTTTTTTTTATGTTATGGCCTATAACGCCTGTAGGTATACTTGAAGAGTATATATGGGAAGCGCAGTTAAGCTTCCACCCATTAGTGGTGCTGGCAATTAGTGGTACCCATATTAGGGCCCATATCACAACCGAAAAGTATTTTTGGCGTAACCACCTAGAACCAGGGTATCATGGTGACATGTATGTAATTTTAAACCACTCGACAAATGGCATAGTTTCAAAGTGGCACATTGTGGGATTCGAACCTATGCGTGAACGTCTGCCCAATACCACGCTTAACACCTTATCCACTACGCCACCGCAATTATTTGTAATGATGTCACTTTTTATGAATATTCGCACTTTTTGGAATCCTGCCACCCTCCACGCCTCCACCTTTTGAAATGTTATAGAAAAAAAAAAAACATAATAGCAAAACACCATTAGACATACACGCCCTATATGAAAGAGAGCTAACTCCTATTTATAACTAATCCTTCTCATCCACCAAACTGTAAGTGTTTGCGTGAATTTTTCCAGCGATCCTGTGCCTTCCAGTGAACCCCTCCTGAAGGACTCTCAGTCACCGTCTCTTCGTCGCCTTGGAAACCTTTATCGTCAGGAGTCTTGGCTGCCTCTGATTATCTCCATTAAATTAGACATGTGTAAATTTGAGTCGTACTGTAACTTTCTTTAATATTTCTTCTTTGTTTTCTTCTTCTTCACCATCTTCGTATCTTTTTAAATCATATCTTCGCATTTTTTTTGCTGTTAGTGTTGTTGTTATTGTTGTTGTTCTGAGCCGTTCACTGCGCCATATTCTGAGCTATTCACTGCGCCATGTTCCGGGCCATGCAGATGGGATCTCACAGACCCCTATATAAGAAAGAATCTGCGTGTGTTAGTGGAGCAGGTTCCCCCTCCCCCAATAGTCTGAGTTGTAGGGAAAGTTGTGTACCTGCAAGTGCATTTGTTGTCCTCAAGTTAATGCAACTAAAGTATTATTAGTATCTTATAATGTATTGTAAAATTTGTTCGCTGTCTGCATAATATATAATGTATAATGAAAAAAGTAATATAAATAAAATAAACAACCAAATAAATAAAACAAAAACAGCAATGTGGTCAAGTCCACAATCTATCTCTCTCCTACTTTCCTTCACCCCTTCCCTTCCCACCCACTATCTCTCTTAGCTAGCTATCTTTTTTCAACCCCTTTAAAAAAAAAAAAAAAAAGTGGAGCTGTCAGTATGACAGGGCTTGAAGTAAAGTCCAGGAGACAGTCAACACGTGTATTCTTCTTTTTCCTGCTACAGAGGACAAAACAATCCTGGCTATCTCGGCGTGTGTGTCCTCTCCTCAGAGGATTGTGGGTAGGTGTGGCTGCCAGATGTATGAGAGTATAGAATATGTGTATTAGTATAGTGTTAGGTGTTCCCCAACCTTACTATCTAAGTAATATTCTTACAGTTGTTGTTATTCTTGTGATCAATAACAACTATTTCTAATTTTCACTAATCTCCTCTGTAAATCTTCTCTCTTTTCATTCCCAATTCTGTAAGAGTTGACTATTTTTCATACCAAGGCAACGAAGACAAACGTTAATGTGTCTTGTCTGAGGCAATGAAAAATTTAACTGCTTATGGAAAGTCACGAGAGAGAGAGAGAGAGAGAGAGAGAGAGAGAGAGAGAGAGAGAGAGAGAGAGAGAGAGAGAGAGAGAGAGAGAGAGAGAGAGAGAGAGAGAGAGAGAGAGAGAGAGAGAGAGAGAGAGAGAGAGAGAGAGAGAGAGAGAGAGAGAGAGAGAGAGAGAGAGAGAGAGAGAGAGAGAGAGAGAGAGAGAGAGAGAGAGAGAGAGAGAGAGAGAGAGAGAGAGAGAGAGAGAGAGAGAGAGAGAGAGAGAGAGAGAGAGAGAGAGAGAGAGAGAGAGAGAGAGAGAGAGAGAGAGAGAGAGAGAGAGAGAGAGAGAGAGAGAGAGAGAGAGAGAGAGAGAGAGAGAGAGAGAGAGAGAGAGAGAGAGAAAGTATTCATATGGTAAGCGAAGAGGGACAGCAGTTTTGGTGTGTGTGTGTGTGTGTGTGTGTGTGTGTGTGTGTGTGTGTGTGTGTGTGTGTGTGTGTGTGTGTGTGTGTGTGTGTGTGTGTGTGTGTGTGTGTGTGTTAGGGATCACAATGTGACCTGGGTTCACTGTTTGGAAGTGAGAGTACACTATAGATACAAACACATTTTACCAACAGAAAAGTAGACAAATAGACTAGATGGGCCAGATCGATACACAGAGTCTGAATACAACTTCTCTCCCTCATCTGAATCCCGCGCCTCATTAAGAGTTCACCAATACCTGGTGCAAGAGTTAAATGGAGTCCCGCCCCTCACCCTCGTCCCCAGACAGTATACAAATTATTACGCCAATGTCCCTGAATGTTGTGAACTCCACCAAATTTCACAACAAAATCAAGGCACCAAATTAATTTAATTGTAACTATAGTAACTGCAAATATAACACGAGCAATGCGATGACATGAAAATATTGTTTCCTTACAACCATGAGCACATCGATCAACGATTCTCTTATAGAGGAAAGGCGCCACAAAAGAGAGAATATATATATATATATATATATATATATATATATATATATATATATATATATATATATATATATATATATATGATTTATCAGTAACTTTGTTATAACGCAGTAATTTGTAATGGAAATCAATCTCTTCTTTCTGAGAAGTCGCTGGCGCTGACCCAAAAGTACTTAGAAATTATTTACAATACCATTTTCCGAAACACTTCTGTTCGCATCTTAACAGCCTTCAAAAGGCTCTAGTTGAAGTTACACGAGTTTTTAGGGAAGAGTTTTACGGTTATAGTGACAAAATAACATAATATCTACATTATTAGCAGGTCAAACACTATTGAGAAGCGGGTCAATCATCATTGTGTTTGAAAATACCCATCCAATTTTGTATGATGCTTTTTATCTCTCTTTTGGGAGTGGCACTTCAGTGTTTTCACTTTGACCTTTGCCCTGTGCCCCTTTTCACACAAGAAGAAGAAAAGAGAGGGACACTTTGACACCAAACGTGCTGGTGTCCCACGTCACCGTCTCGCCACACAGTCCCTCATTACTCGACATTCATAAATTCCTACAACACAAGACTCGCTGTTTCATTTCCCCGTCCCGCCTAATAAGCGCAGCGAACACTTGTCATCCATCACGTGTGGCAGACACACACACGTAGTCTCCCTACATTGAACTGCCAAACAGACACATCCATGCGCTATACATCCACATTATTACTTATACTCTTTGGAAAGAAACACATTATGACAGGATCAAGGAGAGAGAGAGAGAGAGAGAGAGAGAGAGAGAGAAATTTCAGACGTTTACACGACGCGAAAGTAAAGTTTCTATATGACGGAGAGCAAAGAAAACACGGGCTAGAGTGCAGGAACATCAAATGCTAAAAATTACTGGAGTGAGTTCCTACAAAACAACAAGTGTATAAAGCCTCGTGAGGAGTGCATATTAAGCAGTATCGGAAAGAAATAAAGTAAGTAGAAAGTTAGAAATTTAAGTAAAGCTTTAATGCGTAGAAATTAATAGAACAATAATAACAAAAATAGCTTTTTTTCTATTAATTACCTTAAGTTTAAGTTTGAAAGCCACTTTGATATATAAGGAGTTCCCTATTTCCTGTACAACAAATACGTCAGGTGTGATAAGACTGATGCAAGACTGTAGTATTGAAGGAACATGAAATTCACTGTGCCAGAACAAGCCACGCCTAATGGTCGTGATGATCGTGCCACACTGTGATCAGCGACACTGTTTTATATTATCATTTTTCTTTCTAATTCAAAATGTTGCCAAAACCAATGCCAAAATTCTGAGGGGAAAAAACTAAAAAGTCATGAAAAGGATAAAGCACCAAACAACTGTTTAAGTCCAACACAAATCATGAGCGAGGAACATTCACGTGACTGCAAAGACGCGGTGTGATTATGTTCGTTGAAAAGCGTTAAATAATTTATTCCAAGAGAGAGAGAGAGAGAGAGAGAGAGAGAGAGAGAGAGAGAGAGAGAGAGAGAGAGAGAGATTATAATGTAACCATAATTCATAATCTACATATTTCTATACACTGCCTCTATCGTTCCTCATTCCAAAAAGTTGGGGTCGTTAACAATACCAGGCGAGCGTAAGGAGGAAGGTGAGGTGTAATGATCATAAGGTGACTCGCCCTCTCCCTTAACAAACAGAATGGCAAGGCAACAATTACACCAGTGACACAGAATGTTTGCCTGGATCTCTCAGGGAATTATTATTGAATTCCTGCAATTAATTGTAATTTCTGGTTCCGCTCAACTGATATTTTGTGTTCAGTGAAACTCGGTCAAGGAAAACTCTTAAAATAAACACACACACCATGCAACAAATTGAATGGTAAAATTTCACTCTTTCACCAGTCTATTACCAGTAGTTTTTGGTCTGTTTTAAATATCTGTTTGTTGTTTTTCCATGCATATCATTGGTTTATGTTGTTTTACCCACTATGACCCTGCATCCCCTCAGAAACCAGTGAGATGCTATGAGAAACGGAGAGCAAATTAATAAAAAACAGACCAAACTCTACCAGAAATAAAGATTGTTCCGTCCTCACAAATAAATAGCACGGCAGTGACACTCACTGGCAATGCCCCATCCATCCCCACCCCGCACCACCACCACCTCCTGCGAGGACTGGTCGCTGCACATCCGTGGCCACCACCTGGCTGTCACGCACCACCACCCAACCCAGCTTAACGGAACTTAATTAACTCAACCCATCGAACCTAACCCAACCTAACCAAATCTAAACAAATTAACTTATTCTAACCTGACCAAACTAACCTAACCTAGGCAAACTAATCTACCCTCACCAGATTACCTAACTAACTGATTTAACTAACAACCTAAATACACATAAAAAATTCCATTCAGCATTATAAATAATTTGCGGTTAGTACTATGTGGTTCAAATCACTCAGAAATAGAAACTTTATCTGATGAGAAGAGTAAGAAAAACCCATGTTGAAAATGTAACAACAGTAACAACAACAACAACAACAACAACAACAACGACAACAACAACAACAATCAAAAGCCTGTTGCAAGTAAACCATTCAACAGGGATAATTGAACCGTTTGTACGCGGCAGGTTCCTTAGATACACTATGTACTTATTAATTTACATGCAGGAACTGATCATGAAAGTACAACGGTATGCAAGGAGAAGGGGTGTAACTGCATTACGTTCACATCTCACTGACACTGGTAAAGATTATGAGAGAGAGAGAGAGAGAGAGAGAGAGAGAGAGAGAGAGAGAGAGAGAGAGAGAGAGAGAGAGAGAGAGAGAGAGAGAGAGAGAGAGAGAGAGAGAGAGAGAGAGAGAGAGAGAGAGAGAGAGAGAGAGAGAGAGAGAGAGAGAGAGAGAGAGAGAGAGAGAGAGAGAGAGAGAGAGAGAGAGAGAGAGAGAGAGAGAGAGAGAGAGAGAGAGAGAGAGAGAGAGAGAGAGAGAGAGAGAGAGAGAGAGAGAGAGAGAGAGAGAGAGAGAGAGAGAGAGAGAGAGAGAGAGAGAGAGAGAGAGAGAGAGAGAGAGAGAGAGAGAGAGAGAGAGAGAGAGAGAGAGAGAGAGAGAGAGAGAGAGAGAGAGAGAGAGAGAGAGAGAGAGAGAGAGAGAGAGAGAGAGAGAGAGAGAGAGAGAGAGAGAGAGAGAGAGAGAGAGAGAGAGAGAGAGAGAGAGAGAGAGAGAGAGAGAGAGAGAGAGAGAGAGAGAGAGAGAGAGAGAGAGAGAGAGAGAGAGAGAGAGAGAGAGAGAGAGAGAGAGAGAGAGAGAGAGAGAGAGAGAGAGAGAGAGAGACAGGAAGGGGAGACTGCTGCTGTACAAGGCACAGGTGCGGCCCCACCTTGAATACGCAGCTCTCTCCTGGATGTCCTGTGCCGCCACACACAGAAGGAGACTGGACAGCATCCAACGCCGCGCCATACGGCTAGTAGATGCTGCACTACCACCTCACCCAGAGCCTGAGCGTCCCCTTGATTCACTGGAACACCGCAGAGACGTGGCGGCGATCGTAGTGTTCCATAAGGCACAGGTGCAAAGAGTGCCACATCTGGCAGGGCTGCGTCATCCTCTAAGAGTCACCGCACGGAGCACGAGAACGGTGCTCAATGGTGGTGACGCCGTAGAGGTGCCGCGATCCCACGGGTGTCAGCATCAACGCACCTTCGCAGGACGCGTCTCCAGGATGTGGAACTTGTTCACGGCCGCGGTGCCTCACGTCCAGGAGATGAACACTCAGTGTCAAACTGATGGCACATAAGTGGAGACAGACACTGCCAACTCCTCTGACACTCTTTGTGACGTGACACTCAGTGTAGTGCAGTGCGTGAATAGTGCTAGTGAAGTGAAACGAATAGTGCTCCATTTACATGCTGACCATCTTGTATATTATCTATTTTTAAGTCTTGTAAATATTGTAGAGAAATAGATTGTAGTACCCTTAGAATAGGTAGCACACGACAGTGCGCCTTTGGGTACATGTTCTTTTGTATTAAGTTTTGTTTAAATAAATTATGTTTAAAGAAAAAAAGAGAGAGAGAGAGAGAGAGAGAGAGAGAGAGAGAGAGAGAGAGAGAGAGAGAGAGAGAGAGAGAGAGAGAGAGAGAGAGAGAGAGAGAGAGAGAGAGAGAGAGAGAGAGAGAGAGAGAGAGAGAGAGAGAGAGAGAGAGAGAGAGAGAGAGAGAGAGAGAGAGAGAGAGAGAGAGAGAAACAGGAGACAGGGAAGGTAGGCAGAATTTAACCCTTTCAATACTGGGACACATTTTTACCTTAAGATTTGTGTATGATTAAACCATTTTATTGACATTGGGAAGGGTCTGTGGAGGTCAGAAAATTAAAGGCCACAGTTTTCACTATTTTAATCCCCACATAAGTTTCTGAAGCTGTATAAAATCAGCAAATAGTAAGCAAAATGAATATGGTAATGCGTCATGGTACTGAAGGGGTTAAATAATGTTTATGAGATTAAGAGAGGTGAGGGACTGAGTGTCGGTCCTGGCGTGCTCTGATCAGCCCCACAGCAGCAAGAGGGGCAGGGTCGTCCAGGGTATAGGAAGTGGTCATGAGGAGGGTTGTTCAAGAGCTTTCTGGCAAATCGACTGAGGACTGCTGGTAGTGGCTGAGAGGTGCGTGTGTGTGTGTGTGTGTGTGTGTGTGTGTGTGTGTGTGTGTGTGTGTGTGTGTGTGTGTGTGTGTGTGTGTGTGTGTGTGTGTGTGTGTGTGTGTGTGTGTGTGTGAGAGAGAGAGAGAGAGAGAGAGAGAGAGAGAGAGAGAGAGAGAGAGAGAGAGAGAGAGAGAGAGAGAGAGAGAGAGAGAGAGAGAGAGAGAGAGAGAGAGAGAGAGAGAGAGAGAGAGAGAGAGAGAGAGAGAGAGAGAGAGAGAGGTTAATGAACAAGTTAATTGAATCATCTTCTCCCTGATCGACATCACTTTCATGACTTGACAACATTAATTTCTATTAAGGTCACGAGGAGTCAGCAGACGACCACGAGATACACGCACGAAAGCACGAAACACCAGTCCTCACCATGAAACACTCACCATTATGTGTCACCTGGAGCAGGTTTTATTACAAGCACGCATCAAGGCAAATATCTGTAATGTTATGTAATGGCAGGGCAGTCAAGGAAGCACCAAAATCCACGATGGTATTGGTGATTATTTTGCCTGGTGAAGTTTCTGTACTCCCGTGTTCCTTTTCCGTGAGTGCCGTGCCAGATGACCTCCACGTTGTATCGTAAAAAAATGTAAATCTTCAAGAAATCAATCAGTCATTAATTTTTTTATGAGTGTACTGAAAGTTTCCATCGAAAGCTCTTCACAGTTAGTTAATGACGCCTTCAAATAAGTCACCCAGTGCTTCCTTGAGTGTCTGACAGAAGTTTATTGGAAAGTTCTTCATAGGTCTGTATCCCATTCTCAGATCAGCTTCTCTGTGTTTAGTGACTGTCTGACAGATGTTGTATCGAAAGCCCTTCACATGTAGTTTGTTTCGCTACCAGGTCAACTTCTCAGTGTTTCCCTGAATGTCTTAAGAGATTCAACTGAAATTCCCTTATGGGTAGTCTATTGTCTTCAAATAAATTCTCACGCGTTTCCGAGAATGTCCAGCAAAAGTTAGATTCGAAGCTTCCACGGTGGTTTGTTTATCCCGAGTTCAGATCAATTCCCTAATGCTTCTTCCACGATGCGGTGAAGCTGGGCATGACATGTGAGAGAGATGAGAGCCCCCGGCATCTCTGCAGGCTGGAAGTGAGGATTGTATGGATTAATATTTCAGCGTCACAATTCCTCCACTCGACACGTGCATGAGTCACTGGGTTGTGCGCACTGTGATCCTCAAGCCTGGTGCTCTGCAGACTCCACCTGATCTTCAAGTGCCGCTCAGACTTTAGAGGAGGCTTTCCTGAGGGAGCAAAGCAGCGTGCTGACGACCAGGATGCACCACACCCTGCACCGCGCATCACTCCCCTCTCCCCCCTCTCCCTCTCTCCCACCGCCTCCTGCCATCTCTCAACAAGCCTGCTCTCTTCTCGATCTTTCTCTACTGAGGCACCAACGCTTAGTAAGGATGATCCACAAGAAAAAAAAAACATGATAAAAAAGAAAACCGAGTAACATTCTCTCTCTCTCTCTCTCTCTCTCTCTCTCTCTCTCTCTCTCTCTCTCTCTCTCTCTCTCTCTCTCTCTCTCTCTCTCTCTCTCTCTCAATTATTCAACCTTCCCTGCTCCTCACCCTACGTGCACGCCCTCCAAGTTCCCTGCCGCAGTCACCCAACACTCACCGCAAAGTGCCTCCTGTCTTGTGTCTGTCCATCTTCCTTACTCTGCCTCCTTTCCCTTCTACCAGCACTGCCGCCTCTCTACGCCTCGCCCCAGCAATAAAAGCAGTGACGCAACTTTTTTTGAGTTAATGTATACTCCTTTGAAGTCTTAGTGTATATTCAGGGTGAGAGAAAGAAATTACACTGATAAGATTCTAAAAACAGACAGACAGACAAACATACAGACACTCACACACCTATTTCACATATGATCAGTCCTCGTCTTCCCACTCACTCATCTACTCGTACATCAGGCCAGTCTCTCATCTCACCCATCTGACAGTATCAGCAGCAGCGCCCCTCGTCCCATTCCTCGCCCACACACTCTGAGTTAATGGCCTGCCCCTCTTCCCATCCCTCCCCGCCAGGCCAAAACATCCGCGCGACAGACACCCGCTCGGAAAGAACACGACATGGGGACCGTATGAAGCACTGCCGCCCATGAGTTGATATTGATCTCTGCACCAAACCCCCGACCTTGAGACAGACAGCCAGGGGACGATGGGATGGGGCCGCCGCTTCGATCCCCGTGTCTTTCCTCCTCCAGTCCCTCCTGCAACCACTCCCTCCCTCCCCTTCCAGACGCTCTCACTCCCATAGACGCGGCAAAGATTGGTATCAAAGCCCCCTTCTCGTTTATGGAATTGGATCCCTTGAATCAGTGCGAGAGCTAACGTAATCCTCTGGCGCCTTGTCTTGTATTACATCACCGTCTTCAGACCTACTTGCATCCTCGCTTCCTCGCCTACATATTCCCCCTGCAGGCACCCCTTCCCATCCCTGCCTCACCCCTGATGCTCCTCCCTCCAGCTATCAGAACTAATAATAAATTTTCACGACACCAGGTAGATTTCACTCATTGATTTTCTTCTCTTTTTTTTCCAGTTTTATGAGTCTCGCCTCACTTATTGAATTGATTGATGGTTTGGATACGAAATCTAAAGGTCGCTCTGCAGCTGTACAGTTCACTTTCTGCTGAGTCACTGGAGAGCTTTAAAAGATTGGATAAATTCATGGATGAGGATGGTAGGTGGAAATACATGGCTATGTTTTGTACAGGGACTGCCACGTGTAGGGCTGGTGGCTTCTTGCAGCTTCCCTTATTTTCTTTGTTATTGCGTATATTCTTAAGTTCTCTAATATACTGAAATACTCTGAAATAATAACAGTAATAATGTCTTGGCAGCGCCGCTGACTCCTGCATGTGTGTTCTAATGATTGCATACTGAATGAAGCCATAATGGCCTCAGTCCTTCCCCGCAAGTGAGTCGAGTGTTGTTTCAGTTAATGAATGAAGCTTCGATCCAGTGTTTGTATACTCTTTTGCTCTTCCCTCACTTTCGTTTTCTTTTCCAGGAATATTCAACCAATGACCTCACAGAGCGCTCTCTCTCTCTCTCTCTCTCTCTCTCTCTCTCTCTCTCTCTCTCTCTCTCTCTCTCTCTCTCTCTCTCTCTGTGATGTTTTCATTTTTATCTAATTGACATGGTAATATCTTTTCATTCAGCAGCTGAGAGAAGGATCACTGACAGTGTTCTGCGGTTCAAAAACAAAATAGATACGTTAAGAAATAACAGACGCAATCAGCAAGGAACAGAAGAAATATTATCTTTTTTTTAACTCACATTCTATATTTGAAGAGATCGTAGATGGCATGGGACTAGGCAGTTAAGCTAGCTAGTTAGAAGGAGTGAGTGTTCATGAATACTAAGAACGTGGCAGATTGCATGGAGGTTACTGACAGAAAAAGTCGGCGGTACCTATAACATCTGACGTTTATTTGACACATGAACTATATATGAAATGTAAATGGTGCACCACGTAAGGACTCCACTGTGACTCACACTGCATGAAACTCAAACCGTCGCCATTACTAAAGTCATTTAAGACTATGTTATGATTTCTACACTATTCTGATGATGAAGAGATGAAGAAATGCTTGAAATGAAGATGCTAAAAATGAAAATGGTGAAGATGCTGAATATGAAGATGTTCAAGATGCTGGAGATGCAGATGCTGAAGATGAAGACAATGAAGATGAAGATGCTGGTGATGGAGATGAAGATGCTGGAGATGAATATGCTGAAGATTAAGATTAAGATGCTAAAGATGCTGGAGATGAAGATAATGAAGATTAAATGCTGATGATGAAGGGATGAAGATGCTGGAGATGAAGATACTGAAGATGAAAATGCTCCTCGCGAAACACTATCAGATTCCCTGGGTGTTTCTCCATTCGAGCTTCTACATTCAGTACCAGGATGCATTTTCATATTCATTCTGTTTACTATTTGGTGATTTTATACAGCTTCAGAAACTCATGTGGGAATTAAAGTAGTGAAGACTATGGCCACTGATCTTCTGACCTCCATAGACCCTTCCTAATGTCAATAAAATGGTCTAGTAGTAAACAAATCTCAAGGTAAAAACGCGTCCTAGTGTTGAAGGAATCAACGTCAAAATTTCTTTAACTTGATCCTACTCTTACATCTGCATTTTATCCTGCACCTCTGGCTTCCTCCTACAGGGGGAAGAGATAATGTTCGTGTTGTGTGTCTGCCAAATACAAGGATCTCAGGCCGCGGTGTTCTGATGCACCGCGGAACGTTTGCAGTCTCAGTAAGGGGGATTTATCCATCTGTGCTTGACGCGATCGTGATTGTGTATCGGGCGTAGAGAGGAACGTCCCACACACTTGCCGTATTCCCGCGTTAAGCTCAAACATTACTGTATTCGAAGTCAGTGTCCTGTGTTGTCAGAGAACTTTGGCACAAAAGTCAACGTGCCCATCATTCTGAAACTGATGTTCTTTATCTAAAAAAGGAAAAAAATCGTGATATACAGAGATTTCCATTTCCATTTTCCCTCGTGATCCTACAGAAGTCCAAAAATATGTACATGTATTTGATTTACTTATTTACTTTTCCTTACATGTTTTCTAAAGACTCCATGGTAATCTCTTATATTTCTAAAAGCGAACTTTTCTCAGAGCTTGCGTGAGCCTGAAATTCTCTCCTCGTCCACTTCCTCCGTGAAACACACAATTATCAAACCATTGTTCATAGCAAGCAACATGGACTCT
>NC_059302.1:13487666-13500166 GCF_017591435.1 Portunus trituberculatus | reverse complement strand
GCCAGTTCATGCTGAAAGTTTTGTTTTAATTGTTCTTGTGATTTTTTAACATATGAAATTCTTCTAAATAACATCTCAGGATCAGCTGAACATGCAAAATCTTTGTTTTTTACTCCCGTCTTGGTAGCTCCTAGGGTTTGACTCTTTTCTTTCTTTGAAACTTGACTTTTGCAAAATTGTCGCCAACAATATTTGACATAGAAACCAATCCAACTTCATAAGCACTATGAGGATTAGTTCTTTCATCTCCTGTTAATCCTGTACTTATTGACATAATGCCATCAAAATCTGGAAATGGTGGATGTGATGAAAACCATTCCATGAAGTTCTGAAGATCTTGAGCATCTCTTGAAATACGTGATTTTCTGGCGTCTACATGTTGCTCTGATGTACTAAAAGCAACATCACAATATTCTTCAATCTTCTCTGTGATCTTCAGAGTGGTAGGCATTCCAATCACCCACTTAGTAAGCATTGAATCAGTCATCCCTCTGCCATGTGTCAGCCCACCAGAACTCTTCATAGATCGCATCAATGTCTGTTCAATGGTCATGTCGGACCAGATCCCAGACCAAAACTTATCTGACCTTCTTATTGTAAAATAGCCTCTTTGTACATAATCCTCATATTCCTTGGGGTGAGGTGATCTTTGAGATTAAACATGTCTTGAAAGTACAGATGAGCAGACTTTGCATAGAGAAAGTGACCACTAGCATGGAAGTAGGGTAGCATCTTTTGGATTGTTTCAAGGTGTAATTGCCAGTTTCCTGAACGTTCTGCTTCAATGAATTGCTTAACCAGGGTTACCACTTCAAAGTACTGGACCCAAAGTTTTGCAGTGTCACCCTTGCTCTTCATTTGGTTAATAATGCCATTGAACCTATGGAGCACACCTTGCAGTTGTTCATCATCAATCGGTGTAGAATCAGTCTCCTGTAAAGTTCCCTCTATTGTTGACCTTTCTTCAGCGGAGAGATTGAGTTCATTCAGGATAATTGTAGCCAGTGCAGCATGTACTAGTATGTGTGCTCTGAGTGCTCTTCCATAGGCATGGCCACTCAGCATTTTGTTTACCAATAATACATAAGTAGGCGCAAAATTTAAGAAATGTATGATATATGCGTACCATTAGCATCAAAACCAAGCACCATATAGAAAATTGTATAAAACATATTTTGTAGAAAATGTTTTATAGAATAGTTTTTATATTAACACTTCTTCCTCTAAAGTTAATATTAACCGAGATATTTACAAAAAACTTTTTCGCCGCCATTTTTTCAAGATGGCCGCCAAAACCGGGGCGATAGAGGGATGCAAAATTGATATGTTTTTATATACTCTATTATGAAGGTGATGACACTAATTGCAGCTTTCCGTAAATTTTTTTCCTTTCTCATCATTTTCTTTGTCTCATTTGACTGGCCTGTCCCTACATAGAACACTTTAGATGTGTCTGCACGTCACAGCGTTCCCATCTCAACATTTCGTGCATACCTTTAATTAACTATGGACTGCTATCGTTTCTGTAACTGAATGAAAGGTAATACTTACATGTTTTGAGTAAACACGAATTTCTAAAAATCGGGTAATTTGAACCTTTTAATTCCTGTGGCCTTTTTTCAGTAAGACAGTTACTGGAATGAAGCAGCAAATGCTATTTATTACAGAATTTAAGATGTCTCTCCATGTCAAATTGGTAAATGCGTCATACTATTCTAGGGATGACACTAGAAATCTTTCAAAAATTTCGAAAGATTTAGGCATACCAGGGCTGAGAGCAACCTGATATCACGCTGAATCTGAACAAGTAGAACACAGTAACGTTCACTTCGTCGGCCACATTCACAACATTCACAACATTTTACAACACAAGCTTCCTTCCGCCGGGGTTATTTGGATCTGAAGTTTGATATGAATTCTGAACTTGAATATTTTCTCCAAGAAATTAAATATTCTGTATCAAAATTTCTTCACAGTTTCACCAAGCAACAATCTGTATTCACTCGGCCACACTAAGGTATTCACTCGTCTGTAACATGCACTTCATGTCTACCTTTCTCTTTCAATACTAACTGACTTTACGCTCTATTGATAACCTAACGTAACCTAACCTAACCTAACCTAACAGTCTTTATTAAATTTCAGATGGATTGTACCAGGGAGGAAAGAAAATCGATATAAAAACTCGGCCATTGAGAGAGAGAGAGAGAGAGAGAGAGAGAGAGAGAGAGAGAGAGAGAGAGAGAGAGAGAGAGAGAGAGAGAGAGAGAGAGAGAGAGAGAGAGAGAGAGAGAGCGCTTATGTAACATCTTTATTAATCAGCGAGCGAACATCTGCCACCCACCGGAGTTATAACACTAGCAAACCACAACACTCCCCCAACCAGAAGCACCCCAGATAATCTCGCCTACATATTCAATCAAATACTCAGAGTCCACCTTTATCTACCGAATGATCGCTGATGACTTTTCCTGACATTTGCGTAACCCTTGAGTTTTAGTTAGCAGAGACTGAAGCACCTGGAACAAGGAAGAATGAGGGAATGAATGAATGAGTCAGTATATGTAGTAGATGGAAAGAAACGAAAAAAAATATAGAAAATAAGAAAGACAAAATAGATACTGAAACACATGAAACAAAGAAGAATAAGGAATGAAAGAGTGAGGCAGTAAATGTAGTAGATGGAAAGAAACGAAAAAAAAAATATATATATATAGAAAATAAGAAAGAATAAAAAAGGGAAAGGAAAACGTAAAGAAAGGAAAAAATGATTGAAAGATAGAAAGAAAAAGAAAGAATGAAAGAATGAATGAATGAAAGCAAAGAAACAAAAAAATAAAAACCAAAGAGTGAAAGAAAGCAAACAGACAATGAATGAAGGCAAGAAAGAAAGCTGTACTAAAATTTGAACACCTTGATAGATATGAATGTGGCCTTTCAATATCGTAGACCAAATTAGCAGCAAACTATTACATTACATTACCGAGAAGGTATAACATCTCTTGACAGGCACAGAAAAACTAAACAAGCTATTCATTGACAAACTACAGAATATATAAAAATGTGATCCTTATACTTAAAACATACAGTAACGACAATGAATAAACTATATGCTTATGGGAAATGCGCGCTAGGATACAAAAGATAAGAAGTGTACAGTGTTCTTATGCTTATGATGAAGACCCGGGACGCATATGTGAAGAACCAAGCAAATCCATACAATAAAGAAAAACAGATAGTGTCAGGTTTGGCGGAGTGAGGTTAGGTTAGTCAGGTTTGGTCAGGTTTGATTAGAAAACACACACACACACACACACACACACACACACACACACACACACACACACACACACACACACACACACACACACACACACTAAGAATACAGTACAAAGATCGAAAATTTAAATGCCTGTCTGAAGTTATACGCAAATCCTTACCTTGAAAAATAGGAAACTGTCGAAGGAAACCCATCCTGCTTGAACGAACTAATTGCTACAAAGAACAAAAAGGAGTGAAAACTGAAAGGTAAATAAATAAATACATAAAAACAAAGTAAAGTGCCTATAGGGAAAACAAAATACCACTCCTCCCCTTTCAAACAATATGTAGTTGAAACACGTGAATCCCGCATGCAATAGTCACTGATGCTAAAATGAATGCAGGGAATTAAACAGACTCCTCTCTTAAAAACAAATCTAAAATAGCACAAACTGTCGAATCTCACAGAAAGAAAAGGATTACTAACACCAAATGAACCGATTAGAGAAGACAAGAATAGATACACATCAGAGGTGAATAAACACAAACTCTCCCCCTGAAAACATGAAAAAAAAAAGAGACCAAGTTAGCGAGTGTTACATGAAAGGCTTTCTCGTGGTGAAGTGAATCCAGTACAGGGATGCAAAACTCAAATGTCAGTACGGAAAGTTAAACTCTCAATCGCTCTCCTAAAAATAGCCAAAAGTTCAAGCTGAGGAACATTACGTAGAGGGGGGCGTAGCGGCGACATGGTCTGGGTCCAGCGGTGCCTTGCCAGCGGTCAATAACACTCGTTCTCTCTTCTGTGCGCTGCCTGTGCGACGACCCCCTAATGCGTGCTGATATTTTAAGGTCGCTTCACTTGGCTGCCGAATAGTGAACGCTTGCAGACAGAGTTATAGCAGGCTGGCTGGGGATCTGTACGGGAGCAGGGCCATGTTGTGAAATAGACGCGATACAGACTCATATGTTTCATGTGATTTAAGTCTTCATTACACACACACACACACACACACACACACACACACGCACACGCACACGCACAGAGAGAGAGAGAGAGAGAGAGAGAGAGAGAGAGAGAGAGAGAGAGAGAGAGAGAGAGAGAGAGAGAGAGAGAGAGAGAGAGAGAGAGAGAGAGAGAGAGAGAGAGAGAGAGAGAGAGAGAGAGAGAGAGAGAGAGAGAGAGAGAGAGAGAGAGAGAGAGAGAGAGAGAGAGAGAGAGAGAGAGAGAGAGAGAGAGAGAGAGAGAGAGAGAGAGAGAGAGAGAGAGAGAGAGAGAGAGAGAGAGAGAGAGAGAGAGAGAGAGAGAGAGAGAGAGAGAGAGAGAGAGAGAGAGAGAGAGAGAGAGAGAGAGAGCAGAGTTGTAAATATGCTTTGATTAGTGACAAATTATGGCTTGGTTAAAATATCCACACCATAATTCTGTTTCATTTTCCACCTCTCATTCGTGGCTGCCGGACCGGTACATTGCCTCCTTCCTAACACACTCTAATACATACGCATAACCTTCACTTAATCCCACGATACGAGCCCCCACACATCCTCTGAAGTACCAAGCTTATCTCGTGGAAATTTGTAGCATTCATTCAAGCACTCCCCATGGGTTGCTAATCCTTGCAGCGTGTGAGAGGAGAGGTTAAGACTGACTTGATCTACCAAAAGCTTAACCATCATCACCTTCACCACTACTGTTATAACTTAAGCATCACCTCTTCGATCTCGGTTATTATATTGTCAAAGTCACCCTTAACTCTTCCCTTCATCACAAATTTAGTCAATACCTCCTTTCCTTCCCCTTCTCTCGTTCACTCCCTGCCTTCCAATGCTCTTACACGCCCCCCATCCCTCCCCCCCACTGTGCCTCCAGCTACCGAACTCGTGCCAGCCAGCCAGCCAGCCAGCCAGCTCTCTCTTTCAAGGTCACTCTGGAAGCAAATGCAACACCAATATCTATTGTGCCGCAGCCACTGACGCCAATACCACCCCCGCCGCCTCTTCAGCTGCAGCCACGACACAGACAGTAGGAATACATGCGTGTACATACATGAATACACTGATAATTATATACATATATGTATATACACATACGTACGCACATTCTCGGAAATTAATGTGATGGTTAGATAGATATTACAAAAACATGCACAGATAGATAAGAATTGATGGATGGATAGATAGAAGTATAAATAGACACACACACACACACACACACACACACACACACACACACACACACACACACACACACACACACACACATATACATACATATATACATAAATACATGCATACATTGGTTGATTGACTTCTAGAAGCACACAGACCGATAGACCTATACAAATATAAACTGATAGATATCAAACTATTTACATAATCACCTCGAAAAAGATCGACTGTTCCCCCACAATTCCCCTTTCTCTCTCTCTCTCTTAAAATAGTTATATCTAAATATTCACTCTGGAAACGCTGCCGACACAAATGATAATTATAATATGCATCGACAAAAAAAAAGTAGATTCGTTTATTCATTCCTTCAGTCACTTGCTAATCCAGCTTTTATCAATTACCAGATCAACGAACAGAATTATAAAAAAAAGGCATGATGTCGAGGAAATTCTATCCACCCACGCACCATGCAGAGGTCGTCTTTAAAGTGGTATAGTCGAGACAGAATATAACGCCTGCGTCATTTTCGGAGCCAAGACACAACGCGGGCATCCTCACTCCTCCCAACGCAGCGTCTGGTCGTCGCCTTGCACTGAACGTATCCTTCCAATATGGCCAAGTCCTCCCAAAAACCACACGGATTAAACGAGAAAAATTAACAGTGACTCCTAACAGCATGAATTTACCAAGACAAACCTAATGGAAATATGTAAAAGTTATTAAGAACAAATTTATTGGTAACAAACAGCCATAAAACTATCTTTCCACCAACCACAGATATGAAAGGAGAGAACGTAAATGTAAGAGTAAGTGATCATAATAGCATGATCTCAACAATACAAATAGAAAATCATCGTTTATAATTAACTGCCATTAAAGTAGTTCCACAACCACAGAGATAAAGAAAAGATGAGAAAGGCAATGATAATAATACTAATCGATAATAGTATGACCTGCCAAAGATAAACTGAGAGGAAATGAAAAGTGGAACAAAGATTTAGTTGGTAATAATCTGTAATAAAACAACTGGTTTTCAATAGAGTTGGAGATTAACTGAATAGACATGGCAATCAAATTTTTAGTGCTGAGACTTTAAAGAACTGTAAAATTTTGATCACACAAACTTATGACTGAAAATAATAGATTTAATAGAAGCAATATACCACGTTTAAGGCTGACAGTTTCTTGCAGCTTTCCTTAATTTCTTATATTCTAATGATTTTGTCGCTTTTCTAAGGATATTGTCACTAACCTGATCAGTGAGAGTTCAATTTCAATTCCCTGGGTAGTTAAGGAATCTGCAGTGGCGCAGCACACAAGCGCGTCTCTGATGGAAGGGTCGCGGTCTGACCTACAAAGAGGAAGCAGTTTGGGGCTCAACAGTGTGTGTGTGTGTGTGTGTGTGTGTGTGTAATTCACTGTTTGATCTGCTGCAGTCTCTGACGAGACAGCCAGACGTTACCCTACGGAACGAGCTCAGAGCTCATTATTTCCAATCTTGGGATAGGCCTGAGACCAGGCACACACCACACACGGGGACAACAAGGTCACAACTCCTCGATTTACATCCCGTACCTACTCACTGCTAGGTGAACAGGGGCTACACGTGAAAGGAGACACACCAAATATCTCCACCCGGCCGGGGAATCGAACCCTGGTTCTCTGGCTTGTGAAGCCAGCGCTCTAACCACTGAGGTACCGGGCCGTGTGTGTGTGTGTGTGTGTGTGTGTACAAGGAAACCACAATTAAATCGCTACGCAATGAATGAGTGTTCTCTGTCTCGAGTAGCGAGTTGATGTTACTAAGGCGTTTCTTTACAAAATGGTAAGAAGAAATAAATAGATGCATATAGATGGATAGACAGATAGATAAATAGATTGATAGTTCGGTAAGTAGATGGTAAATAAATAGCCAGGTAAATACGGACAGATAGATACGTATATAGATAGATACAAACAGATAGATTGGAGGTGGACGGTGAGACAGATATAGATAGAGGCAGATAAATAGACAGATAGATAGAAATACAGACATATGGATAGTTAGATAAGTAGGTAGAATTACATAGAGACAGATTCAATCCATCTACCTACAAAAAAAAAAAATAAGCAGAGGAAATCAAATGAATACCCATCATTATCAAAATAAATACGGTTTTATATTACCGCATGAAATGTTTGACACTTGCACAACTGAGCACAACATTGAAGGTCACAGGAACATTAGGCAAGTCAACACACTCTTAATTTGTTACTGTGAACCAAACATTTTCTTGGCTGTGTTAGTTACGAGTCGTTTTCTGATTCACTACAAGCATTATTAAGCTTTTACACTTAATATTTCCACCTTCCACCACTTCCTCTCTGAAAAAAAAAAGAAAGCAAATGGGCAAACGGATTAAAAAATTCTGAACCCACATCCAGTTTATTTGTTCATATATTTATTCTTAATGCAAGGGGAGTACTACCCTAGCTCAACTAAAATCTAATTCCATGTCAAAGATAGTTTTCAGCAACCCTACTGAAGCTCTTGACTAACCAATGTATAAAAAAATATTTAATAAAGTAAAAAAAAAAAAAAAGAGATGTAAAGAAAAAAGGATTTGTTTTGTGTATTTATCTGGTTAACTTTTTGTAATTCTATTTGTTAGTTTATTCAATTATCTTTATTCTTTTTATTATTTATTCATTTACTGCTCCTTCAATTTATTTACCCATCAGAGTATGCTCTTATTTTCTTATTAATTCATTTTAATATCTTTCTTATTTCAGTATCTTATTGTTGTATTATTCCTGGTTGATGTTATTCTGCTCAGTTATTTATATATATAATATACTCAATTAAGTATTCATCTATTCTATTCACTATTCTCTTTTATTCATTCATATATGTTTTTTTATTTTCTCATTTGACATTTATTTGTTTATTTTTACTTAATTTTTGTATATTCGCTTGTATAATTATTATATTTGGTTATTCATTTTACTTCATATTTTTAGCTGTTCTCTCGATTTTCATCCTCATTTATCACTCTATGGTTTTTCTTTTTCTTTTATCACATTCCATTCTATCTTTTTTTCATTTGATCCTATTTCTATTTCACTTACTTCATTTCATCTACTTATCTATTTCATTCTATTTCATTTGTACTCTACCTATGTCATTTACTTGAGTATTTTGCTTTATTTATTTTATTTATGTAGTCATTTATCTATTTGCTGTTTGAAGCTGAACCTCACCAAGCCTCGCACATTCCTGCTTCCGGGGTGTTTTTCGTCACTAGTTCAGTATTTCAATATCACTTTTATTCCTCACTGCATCAGGGACTCCAGTGGAAATTCCTTAAAAAATATAAAAAACACCAACAACATTTCCATCTTTACATATATATGAAAAAAAAATTCACATGCATATAAACTAACAAATCCCAGACATTTACATTCAGTAACGTTTGTTAATTGTTTCCCATCAGGTTCAAAGTATGACTCCACTAAATTATTTCTTTTTCTATAGTGAATGATGTATGTATGCAATATTGTCTGTATTAATGCCAACTTTAGGGTATTTTCAGAGAGAGAGAGAGAGAGAGAGAGAGAGAGAGAGAGAGAGAGAGAGAGAGAGAGAGAGAGAGAGAGAGAGAGAGAGAGAGATAGGAAGCACAAACGGACAAACAAAAAGACAAACAGACAAAGAAACAAACTGACAGACAGGCATACACATGGAGAATAAGACTAGTAGTCACATGACAAAAGAGGAAGGTGCAGCCGTGACTAGAGACAACTGAATATATGAGCAATCGTCATAGGAAAAAAAAACAACAACCCCGCACTGCCTCAGGTTCTCAATAGAACGTTTGACCCTTTGACTGTCACTTGGTACACCTCTCCCTAATGGCCAGACACTCTGAGACACCTCGGCATTTTTACAGCCACATCCAGTCTTACAACTGGGAGGAAATTACAAAATGTCTTCTTTTTAACGTTAACTTTCTCGTAGATGCTTCTGTTGCTGCTAATTGTTTCGTATCTAAGTGAAAGAGTATTGCAGTCGTCTCTTAATCTCAACTGTGTAATACTGCAATGGCTATAAAAGAGGTTACTAGCATCTTTAAGGGTGATGGTATGGTTCAATTGATGGTTTTAACAAGGATCAAGAACACAAGGTCACAAGCCGTTAGGTCCTTTCCATTGTCATCCTCAACATGAACCAGTATGATCTTTTAAACCTCTCTAGTAACTCCATGCAAGCAATCTAGTTAATGAATCTATTCCATCTATCTACCACTATTTGAAAACAAATTGCTTCCTATCTCTTTACACATGTGACTATCAAGCTTCAACCCATTACTTCTTGTCTTGACATGAATACCGACTCCAGGAATTGTCTCTCTTTGATGTAAGAGAGGCACTGACAAGAAAAAGAGCGAGAAAGGGCACACTGAGGTGACAGCCACGAGAGAAAATCAAAAGGATCATCCATGCAGTATTGAAGAAAAAGTGTCTTCAAACCTCACTCTTGGAAAAGTTCAGAAATAAGTATGGAGTCTCAGCCCATACTAGAATTTACATGAAGCCCTCTACATCATCATTAACAACACCCGTGAGAACCCATCAAACCGAGTGTGTCCTCTGAGAAGAGTCCTGATGGGATAGTAAAGCGAGGGGAATATGGGACCAAATCTTCACGTCAGTCACACTCCCGCGGGTGAGCCGGAGGCGTTATGTAACCGAGAGGTCGATGATCGGAAGTAGAGAGCCGTGTAACTACCAGATGTCTGACTCGGGAGGAAGGTTTATTGATTCCATACCTCTAACATCTTTCATTTCTTTTTTGACTTCTGAGCAAAGCAAGGTCTTTGAGGACCGTTCACCGAGGTATCTTTTTTTATCTATTTTTGGTCCATACCTATGGGAGATAATGTCACCGTCTGAATACTTTGAATAATTTGAAATATTACCTTTAACTCTATTATTGGAATTGTTACGTAAAAGTCACACACAAAGAAAAGATAAGTAAAATAAATAAGCGAATAAATAATGTTGTGATTCTCATGATTTCAGTCACCAAAATGAAGGTAAAAGATAAAAAAAAAAAAGGGGGGACATTTTTCCTTTTTCCTTTTAAGTGCAAGGAAGACTGGCAAAGTTAAAAACAAAGGGGAAAAGGAAAAAAGATGCTGAGTTTTCGTTCCTCACACCTCTCATTATTTACTCAGAACCAGTGGGAATATCAATAACACGCCGCCAGGTACGGGAAAAGCATGTCTTCTCTCCATTTATATTTCGCCCAAAGAACTCTCTCTCTCTCTCTCTCTCTCTCTCTCTGATCCCTTAGCCAGCTTGGTGTTGAAATCAGTTCTCTCTCTCTCTCTCTCTCTCTCTCTCTGATCCCTTAGCCAGGCTTGGTGTTGAAATCAGTTCTCTCTCTCTCTCTCTCTCTCTCTCTCTCTCTCTCTCTCTCTCTCTCTCTCTCTCTCTCTCTCTCTCTCTCTCTCTCTCTCTTGATCCCTTTGCCAGCTTGGTGTTGAAATCAATACTCAGAAAACATATTTCGATTCTAAGCAGCAAAATAAAAAAAAAAGTGTTCACCTCATTAACTGGCCCATAAATATGACGTTCACTGCAATTATGTCACTTACACATACACATATGATGATCACCCTTCCCACAAACTCTCTCTCTCTCTCTCTCTCTCTCTCTCTCTCTCTCTCTCTCTCTCTCTCTCTCTCTCTCTCTCTCTCTCTCTGTGTGTGTGTGTGTGTGTGTCTTCCCCACCTGTGCCCTTCCCTCAACAGCCTGCAACCGCCCCTGCTTTTCATAACACGGGCGGAGAGCATCTGGCACGTGATGAACTGTGTCTTGTCTGTTTTGTCCGGTCTCCACGAACAATATTGGCTGGCTAGGTGGTGGTGGTGGTGGTGGTCGGGGAACAGTGCTGTGCTGGTGCTAATGTAGATTTAATATTGATGCTGCTTCGGTTCTTTCATTTTTATTTCTTTTATTTGTAAGGTTGTCTCTAATGTTTAGTTCATGAGATTGGGTGTGGAAGAGGCTCGTGTAGAATTTTGTGATCAAATTTACGTATCTTGAATGACTTGGCTGATATAACACACACACACACTCTCTCTCTCTCTCTCTCTCTCTCTCTCTCTCTCTCTCTCTCTCTCTCTCTCTCTCTCTCTCTCTCTCTCTCTCTCTCTCCAGGTCGTCATATCAAGTGCTCCTCGGTGTCCTCAATTAGAAGCTCATGGAGGAATTAGCAGCAAGTCAACCAGTACAGCACCTCATCCACTTCCTTACCACTCACTACCACCACCACCACCACCACCACCACCACCACTCACTGCTCCACTCACGGCAACCCCCCTCCACCCTTCAACCAAACCCACTCAACTCAATCAGCCACCTGCTCGTTCCTATTTCACCGAACTCACTCCTTCAATCCATTTTTCTTTTCCATTTTTCATCCAGCGCGGTTCGTCCTCTCACAGCCTCTCATTGCCATCACTTCACCCGTGTGTGTGTGTGTGTGTGTGTGTGTGTGTGTGTGTGTGTGTGTGTGTGTGTGTGTGTGTGTGTGTGTGTGTCCTCCTCCGATATTCAGGTAAGTTTTCTTATTTATTCGTACATACATAACATGCCACTTCCATCCTTCCTGCTAATCAATTCTCACTCACTGGCGTCCTTTCCACCTTTCTCCTCCTTCCTCCACCTCCCGCCCTTCATCTACTATCCACCCACTCATGTACCAGTCCCTAATCACTCCAACATTATTGACATTTACACTTCCACTATTTATCATTATCATTTGTCACTCATTAACATACATTATTATCTGTTACCATTCCCCTAACTATATCTTTACTACCATTATCATTAACCATTAGCACAGTAAAGCTACTAACAGCCATCATCAACGGTCTATCATTACTACAACCATCTCCACCTCCCCCATCATCATTCACAACCTCTCAACACTACCAGGCATTATCACAAACCCATCATTATTAGTCCCATCACTACATCCCATCACCATCGGGTCATTCTTTCAACACCACCAGCCATTTACACCC